>NW_026614256.1:0-272667 GCF_026230105.1 Diorhabda sublineata
AATTGACGATATCTGACGAAGTTAGATGCAAACTCACTCAAATATATGAGAAATGTTGAAATTCGACTTCAAATTAGGAAGATAGACATTGAAAATTTTCAATCAACACAAAGTGACAGTCGACCTCAATGGGCTTCAGTGGATGTTAATTGACGATATCTGACGAAGTTAGATGCAAACTCACTCGAATATATGAGAAATGTTGAAATTCGACTTCAAATTACGAAGATAGAATTTGAAAATTTTCAATCAACACAAAGTGACAGTCGACCTCAGAGGGCTTCAGTGGATGTTAATCGACGATATCTCACAAAGTTAGATGCAAACTCACTCAAATATATGAGAAATGTTGAAATTCGACTTCAAATTAGGAAGATAGACTTTGAAAATTTTCAATCAACACAAAGTGACAGTCGACCTCAGAAGGCTTCAGTGGATGTTAATCGACGATATCTCACAAATTTAGATGCAAACTCACTCAAATATATGAGAAATGTTGAAATTCGACTTCAAATAAGGAAGATAGACATTGAAAATTTTCAATCAACACAAAGTGACCGTCGACCTCAATGGGCTTCAGTGGATGTTAGACGACTTATCTGACAAAGTTAGATTCAAACTCACTCAAATATATGAGAAATGTTGAAATTCGACTTCAAATTAGGAAGATAGACTTTGAAAATTTTCAATCAACACAAAGTGACAGTCGACCTCAGAGGGCTTCAGTGGATGTTAATCGACCATATCTCACTAAGTTAGATGCAAACTCACTCAAATATATGAGAAATGTTGGAATTCGACTTCAAATTAGGAAGATAGACATTGAAAATTTTCAATCAACACAAAGTGACAGTCGACCTCAATGGGCTTCAGTGGATGTTAATTGACGATATCTGACAAAGTTAGATGCAAACTCACTCGAATATATAAGAAATGTTGAAACTCGACTTCAAATTAGGAAGATAGACTTTGAAAATAATCAATCAACACAAAGTGACAGTCGACCTCAATGGGCTTCAGTGGATGTTAGACGATTTATCTGACAACGTTAGATGCAAACTCACTCAAATATATGAGAAATGTTGAGATTCGACTTCAAATTAGGAAGATAGACATTGAAAATTTTCAATCAACACAAAGTGACAGTCGACTTCAATGGGCTTCAGTGGATGTTAGACGACTTATCTGACAAAGTTAGATGCAAACTCACTCAAATATATGAGAAATGTTGAAATTCGACTTCAAATTAGGAAGATAGACATTGAAAATTTTCAATCAACACAAAGTGACAGTCGAACTCAATGGGCTTCAGTGGATGTTAATTGACGATATCTGACGAAGTTAGATGCAAACTCACTCGAATATATGAGAAATGTTGAAATTCGACTTCAAATTAGGAAGATAGACATTGAAAATTTTCAATAAACACAAAGTGACAGTCGACCTCAGAGGGCTTCAGTGGATGTTAATTGACGATATCTGACGAAGTTAGATGCAAACTCACTCAAATATATGAGAAATGTTGAAATTCGACTTCAAATTAGGAAGATAGACATTGAAAATTTTCAATCAACACAAAGTGACAGTCGACCTCAATGGGCTTCAGTGGATGTTAATTGACGATATCTGACGAAGTTAGATGCAAACTCACTCGAATATATGAGAAATGTTGAAATTCGACTTCAAATTACGAAGATAGAATTTGAAAATTTTCAATCAACACAAAGTGACAGTCGACCTCAGAGGGCTTCAGTGGATGTTAATCGACGATATCTCACAAAGTTAGATGCAAACTCACTCAAATATATGAGAAATGTTGAAATTCGACTTCAAATTAGGAAGATAGACTTTGAAAATTTTCAATCAACACAAAGTGACAGTCGACCTCAGAGGGCTTCAGTGGATGTTAATCGACGATATCTCACAAATTTAGATGCAAACTCACTCAAATATATGAGAAATGTTGAAATTCGACTTCAAATAAGGAAGATGGACATTGAAAATTTTCAATCAACACAAAGTGACCGTCGACCTCAATGGGCTTCAGTGGATGTTAATTGACGATATCCGACAAAGTTAGATGCAAACTCACTCGAATATATGAGAAATGTTGAAACTCGACTTCAAATTAGGAAGATAGACTTTGAAAATTTTCAATCAACACAAAGTGATAGTCGACCTCAATGGGCTTCAGTGGATGTTAGACGACTTATCTGATAAAGTTAGATGCAAACTCACTCAAATATATGAGAAATGTTGAAATTCGACTTCAAATTAGGAAGATAGACATTGAAAATTTTCAATCAACACAAAGTGACAGTCGACCTCAATGGGCTTCAGTGGATGTTAATTGACGATATCTGACAAAGTTAGATGCAAACTCACTCGAATATATGAGAAATGTTGAAATTCGACTTCAAATTAGGAAGATAGACTTTGAAAATTTTCAATCAACACAAAGTGACAGTCGACCTCAGAGGGCTTCAGTGGATGTTAATCGACGATATCTCACAAAGTTAGATGCAAACTCACTCAAATATATGAGAAATGTTGAAATTCGACTTCAAATTAGGAAGATAGACTTTGAAAATTTTCAATCAACACAAAGTGACAGTCGACCTCAGAGGGCTTCAGTGGATGTTAATCGACGATATCTCACAAATTTAGATGCAAACTCACTCAAATATATGAGAAATGTTGAAATTCGACTTCAAATAAGGAAGATAGACATTGAAAATTTTCAATCAACACAAAGTGACCGTCGACCTCAATGGGCTTCAGTGGATGTTAGACGACTTATCTGACAAAGTTAGATTCAAACTCACTCGAATATATGAGAAATGTTGAAATTCGACTTCAAATTAGGAAGATAGACATTGAAAATTTTCAATCAACACAAAGTGACAGTCGACCTCAGAGGGCTTCAGTGGATGTTAATCGACCATATCTCACTAAGTTAGATGCAAACTCACTCAAATATATGAGAAATGTTGGAATTCGACTTCAAATTAGGAAGATAGACATTGAAAATTTTCAATTAACACAAAGTGACAGTTGACTTCAATGGGCTTCAATGGATGTTTTTCGATGATATCTGACAAAGTTAGATGCAAACTCACTCAAATATATAAGAAATGTTGAAATTCGACTTGAAATGAGGAAGACTTTGAAAATTTTCAATTAACACAAAGTGACAGTTGACTTCAATGGGCTTCAATGGATGTTTTTCGATGATATCTGACAAAGTTAGATGCAAACTTACTCAAATATATAAGAAATGTTGAAATTCGACTTCAAATGAGGAAGATAGACTTTGAAAATTTTTAATTAACACAAAGTGACAGTTGACCTCAATGGGCTTCAATGGATGTTATTCGATGATATCTGACAAAGTTAGATGCAAACTCACTCAAATATATAAGAAATGTTGAAATTCGACTTCAAATGAGGAAGATAGACTTTGAAAATTTTCAATTAACACAAAGTGACAGTTGACTTCAATGGGCTTCAATGGATGTTTTTCGATGATATCTGACAAAGTTAGATGCAAACTCACTCAAATATATAAGAAATGTTGAAATTCGATTTCAAATGAGGAAGATAGATTTTGAAAATTTTCAATTATCACAAAGTGACATTTGTCCTCAATGGGCTTCAATGGATGTTATTCGATGATATCTGACAAAGTTAGATGCAAACTCACTCAAATATATAAGAAATGTTGAAATTCGACTTCAAATGAGGAAGATAGACTTTGAAAATTTTTAATTATCACAAAGTGACAGTTGACCTCAATGGGCTTCAATGGATGTTATTCGATGATATCTGACAAAGTTAGATGCAAACTCACTCAAATATATAAGAAATGTTGAAATTCGACTTCAAATGAGGAAGATAGACTTTGAAAATTTTCAATTATCACAAAGTGACAGTTGACCTCAATGGGCTTCAATGGATGTTATTCGATGATATCTGACAAAGTTAGATGCAAACTCACTCAAATATATAAGAAATGTTGAAATTCGACTTGAAATGAGGAAGATAGACTTTGAAAATTTTCAATTATCACAAAGTGACAGTTGACTTCAATGGGCTTCAATGGATGTTTTTCGATGATATCTGACAAAGTTAGATGCAAACTCACTCAAATATGTAAGAAATGTTGAAATTCGACTTCAAATGAGGAAGATAGACTTTGAAAATTTTCAATTATCACAAAGTGACAGTTGACCTCAATTGGCTTCAATGGATGTTATTCGATGATATCTGACAAAGTTAGATGCAAACTCACTCAAATATATAAGAAATGTTGAAATTCGACTTCAAATGAGGAAGATAGACTTTGAAAATTTTCAATTAACACAAAGTGACAGTTGACTTCAATGGATGTTTTTCGATGATATCTGACAAAGTTAGATGCAAACTCACTCAAATATATAAGAAATGTTGAAATTCGACTTCAAATGAGGAAGATAGACTTTGAAAATTTTCAATTATCACAAAGTGACAGTTGACCTCAATGGGCTTCAATGGATGTTATTCGATGATATCTGACAAAGTTAGATGCAAACTTACTCAAATATATGAGAAATGTTGAAATTCGACTTCAAATGAGGAAGATAGACTTTGAAAATTTTCAATTAACACAATGTGACAGTTGACTTCAATGGGCTTCAATGGATGTTTTTCGATGATATCTGACAAAGTTAGATGCAAACTCACTCAAATATATAAGAAATGTTGAAATTCGACTTCAAATGAGGAAGATAGATTTTGAAAATTTTCAATTATCACAAAGTGACAGTTGACCTCAATGGGCTTCAATGGATGTTATTCGATGATATCTGACAAAGTTAGATGCAAACTCACTCAAATATATAAGGAATGTTGAAATTCGACTTCAAATGAGGAAGATAGACTTTGAAAATTTTCAATTATCACAAAGTGACAGTTGACCTCAATGGGCTTCAATGGATGTTATTCGATGATATCTGACAAAGTTAGATGCAAACTCACTCAAATATATAAGAAATGTTGAAATTCGACTTCAAATGAGGAAGATAGACTTTGAAAATTTTCAATTATCACAAAGTGACAGTTGACCTCAATGGGCTTCAATGGATGTTATTCGATGATATCTGACAAAGTTAGATGCAAACTCACTCAAATATATAAGAAATGTTGAAATTCGACTTCAAATGAGGAAGATAGACTTTGAAAATTTTCAATTATCACAAAGTGACAGTTGACCTCAATTGGCTTCAATGGATGTTATTCGATGATATCTGACAAAGTTAGATGCAAACTCACTCAAATATATAAGAAATGTTGAAATTCGACTTCAAATGAGGAAGATAGACTTTGAAAATTTTCAATTAACACAAAGTGACAGTTGACTTCAATGGATGTTTTTCGATGATATCTGACAAAGTTAGATGCAAACTCACTCAAATATATAAGAAATGTTGAAATTCGACTTCAAATGAGGAAGATAGACTTTGAAAATTTTCAATTATCACAAAGTGACAGTTGACCTCAATGGGCTTCAATGGATGTTATTCGATGATATCTGACAAAGTTAGATGCGAACTTACTCAAATATATAAGAAAAGTTGGAATTCGACTTCAAATGAGGAAGATAGACTTTGAAAATTTTCAATTATCACAAAGTGACAGTTGACCTCAATGGGCTTCAATGGATGTTATTCGATGATATCTGACAAAGTTAGATGCAAACTCACTCAAATATATAAGAAATGTTGAAATTCGACTTCAAATGAGGAAGATAGACTTTGAAAATTTTCAATTAACACAAAGTGACAGTTGACTTCAATGGGCTTCAATGGATGTTTTTCGATGATATCTGACAAAGTTAGATGCAAACTCACTCAAATATATAAGAAATGTTGAAATTCGACTTCAAATGAGGAAGATAGACTTTGAAAATTTTCAATTATCACAAAGTGACAGTTGACCTCAATGGGCTTCAATGGATGTTATTCGATGATATCTGACAAAGTTAGATGCAAACTCACTCAAATATATAAGAAATGTTGAAATTCGACTTCAAATGAGGAAGATAGACTTTGAAAATTTTCAATTATCACAAAGTGACAGTTGACCTCAATGGGCTTCAATGGATGTTATTCGATGATATCTGACAAAGTTAGATGCAAACTCACTCAAATATATAAGAAATGTTGAAATTCGACTTCAAATGAGGAAGATAGACTTTAAAAATTTTCAATTAACACAAAGTAACAGTTGACTTCAATGGGCATCAATGGATGTTTTTCGATGATATCTGACAAAGTTAGATGCAAACTCACTCAAATATATAAGAAATGTTGAAATTCGACTTCAAATGAGGAAGATAGACTTTGAAAATTTTCAATTATCACAAAGTGACAGTTGACCTCAATGGGCTTCAATGGATGTTATTCGATGATATCTGACAAAGTTAGATGCGAACTTACTCAAATATATAAGAAAAGTTGAAATTCGACTTCAAATGAGGAAGATAGACTTTGAAAATTTTCAATTAACACAAAGTGACAGTTGACCTCAATGGGCTTCAATGGATGTTATTCGATGATATCTGACAAAGTTAGATGCGAACTTACTCAAATATATAAGAAATGTTGAAATTCGACTTCAAATGAGGAAGATAGACTTTGAAAATTTTCAATTAACACAAAGTGACAGTTGACCTCAATGGGCTTCAATGGATGTTATTCGATGATATCTGACAAAGTTAGATACAAACTCACTCAAATTTATAAGAAATGTTGAAATTCGACTTCAAATGAGGAAGATAGACTTTGAAAATTTTCAATTATCACAAAGTGACAGTTGACCTCAATGGGCTTCAATGGATGTTATTCGATGATATCTGACAAAGTTAGATGCAAACTCACTCAAATATATAAGAAATGTTGAAATTCGACTTCAAATGAGGAAGATAGACTTTGAAAATTTTCAATTATCACAAAGTGACAGTTGACCTCAATGGGCTTCAATGGATGTTATTCGATGATATCTGACAAAGTTAGATGCAAACTCACTCAAATATATAAGAAATGTTGAAATTCGACTTCAAATGAGGAAGATAGACTTTGAAAATTTTCAATTAACACAAAGTGACAGTTGACTTCAATGGGCTTCAATGGATGTTTTTCGATGATATCTGACAAAGTTAGATGCAAACTCACTCAAATATATAAGAAATGTTGAAATTCGACTTCAAATGAGGAAGATAGACTTTGAAAATTTTCAATTATCACAAAGTGACAGTTGACCTCAATGGGCTTCAATGGATGTTATTCGATGATATCTGACAAAGTTAGATGCGAACTTACTCAAATATATAAGAAAAGTTGAAATTCGACTTCAAATGAGGAAGATAGACTTTGAAAATTTTCAATTAACACAAAGTGACAGTTGACCTCAATGGGCTTCAATGGATGTTATTCGATGATATCTGACAAAGTTAGATGCAAACTTACTCAAATATATAAGAAAAGTTGAAATTCGACTTCAAATGAGGAAGATAGACTTTGAAAATTTTCAATTATCACAAAGTGACAGTTGACCTCAAGGGGCTTCAATGGATGTTATTCGATGATATCTGACAAAGTTAGATGCGAACTTACTCAAATATATAAGAAATGTTGAAATTCGACTTCAAATGAGGAAGATAGACTTTGAAAATTTTCAATTAACACAAAGTGACAGTTGACCTCAATGGTCTTCAATGGATGTTATTCGATGATATCTGACAAAGTTGGATGCAAACTTACTCAAATATATAAGAAATGTTGAAATTCGACTTCAAATGAGGACGATAGACTTTGAAAATTTTCAATCAACACAAAGTGACAGTTGACCTCAATGAGCTTCAATGGATGTTATTCGATGATATCTGACAAAGTTAGATGCGAACTTACTCAAATATATAAGAAATGTTGAAATTCGACTTCAAATGAGGAAGATAGACTTTGAAAATTTTCAATTAACACAAAGTGACAGTTGACCTCAATGGGCTTCAATGGATGTTTTTCGATGATATCTGACAAAGTTAGATGCAAACTCACTCAAATATATAAGAAATGTTGAAATTCGACTTCAAATGAGGAAGATAGACTTTGAAAATTTTCAATTATCACAAAGTGACAGTTGACCTCAATGGGCTTCAATGGATGTTATTCGATGATATCTGACAAAGTTAGATGCGAACTTACTCAAATATATAAGAAAAGTTGAAATTCGACTTCAAATGAGGAAGATAGACTTTGAAAATTTTCAATTAACACAAAGTGACAGTTGACCTCAATGGGCTTCAATGGATGTTATTCGATGATATCTGACAAAGTTAGATGCAAACTTACTCAAATATATAAGAAATGTTGAAATTCGACTTCAAATGAGGAAGATAGACTTTGAAAATTTTCAATCAACACAAAGTGACAGTTGACCTCAATGAGCTTCAATGGATGTTATTCGATGATATCTGACAAAGTTAGATGCGAACTTACTCAAATATATAAGAAATGTTGAAATTCGACTTCAAATGAGGAAGATAGACTTTGAAAATTTTCAATTAACACAAAGTGACAGTTGACCTCAATGGTCTTCAATGGATGTTATTCGATGATATCTGACAAAGTTAGATGCAAACTTACTCAAATATATAAGAAATGTTGAAATTCGACTTCAAATGAGGAAGATAGACTTTGAAAATTTTCAATTAACACAAAGTGACAGTTGACCTCAATGGGCTTCAATGGATGTTATTCGATGATATCTGACAAAGTTAGATGCGAACTTACTCAAATATATAAGAAATGTTGAAATTCGACTTCAAATGAGGAAGATAGACTTTGAAAATTTTCAATTAACACAAAGTGACAGTTGACTTCAATGGGCTTCAATGGATGTTTTTCGATGATATCTGACAAAGTTAGATGCAAACTCACTCAAATATATAAGAAATGTTGAAATTCGACTTCAAATGAGGAAGATAGACTTTGAAAATTTTCAATTATCACAAAGTGACAGTTGACCTCAATGGGCTTCAATGGATGTTATTCGATGATATCTGACAAAGTTAGATGCGAACTTACTCAAATATATAAGAAATGTTGAAATTCGACTTCAAATGAGGAAGATAGACTTTGAAAATTTTCAATTAACACAAAGTGACAGTTGACTTCAATGGGCTTCAATGGATGTTTTTCGATGATATCTGACAAAGTTAGATGCAAACTCACTCAAATATATAAGAAATGTTGAAATTCGACTTCAAATGAGGAAGATAGACTTTGAAAATTTTCAATTATCACAAAGTGACAGTTGACCTCAATGGGCTTCAATGGATGTTATTCGATGATATCTGACAAAGTTAGATGCGAACTTACTCAAATATATAAGAAAAGTTGAAATTCGACTTCAAATGAGGAAGATAGACTTTGAAAATTTTCAATTAACACAAAGTGACAGTTGACCTCAATGGTCTTCAATGGATGTTATTCGATGATATCTGACAAAGTTAGATGCAAACTTACTCAAATATATAAGAAATGTTGAAATTCGACTTCAAATGAGGAAGATAGACTTTGAAAATTTTCAATTAACACAAAGTGACAGTTGGCTTCAATGGGCTTCAATGGATGTTTTTCGATGATATCTGACAAAGTTAGATGCGAACTTACTCAAATATATAAGAAATGTTGAAATTCGACTTCAAATGAGGAAGATAGACTTTGAAAATTTTCAATCAACACAAAGTGACAGTTGACCTCAATGAGCTTCAATGGATGTTATTCGATGATATCTGACAAAGTTAGATGCGAACTTACTCAAATATATAAGAAATGTTGAAATTCGACTTCAAATGAGGAAGATAGACTTTGAAAATTTTCAATTAACACAAAGTGACAGTTGACCTCAATGGGCTTCAATGGATGTTATTCGATGATATCTGACAAAGTTAGATGCAAACTTACTCAAATATATAAGAAATGTTGAAATTCGACTTCAAATGAGGAAGATAGACTTTGAAAATTTTCAATTATCACAAAGTGACAGTTGACCTCAATGGGCTTCAATGGATGTTATTCGATGATATCTGACAAAGTTAGATGCAAACTCACTCAAATATATAAGAAATGTTGAAATTCGACTTCAAATGAGGAAGATAGACTTTGAAAATTTTCAATTAACACAAAGTGACAGTTGACTTCAATGGGCTTCAATGGATGTTTTTCGATAATATCTGACAAAGTTAGATGCGAACTCACTCAAATATATAAGAAATGCTGAAATTCGACTTCAAATGAGGAAGATAGACTTTGAAAATTTTCAATTAACACAAAGTGACAGTTGACCTCAATGGTCTTCAATGGATGTTATTCGATGATATCTGACAAAGTTAGATGCAAACTTACTCAAATATATAAGAAATGTTGAAATTCGACTTCAAATGAGGAAGATAGACTTTGAAAATTTTCAATTAACACAAAGTGACAGTTGGCTTCAATGGGCTTCAATGGATGTTTTTCGATGATATCTGACAAAGTTAGATGCGAACTTACTCAAATATATAAGAAATGTTGAAATTCGACTTCAAATGAGGAAGATAGACTTTGAAAATTTTCAATCAACACAAAGTGACAGTTGACCTCAATGAGCTTCAATGGATGTTATTCGATGATATCTGACAAAGTTAGATGCGAACTTACTCAAATATATAAGAAAAGTTGAAATTCGACTTCAAATGAGGAAGATAGACTTTGAAAATTTTCAATTAACACAAAGTGACAGTTGACCTCAATGGTCTTCAATGGATGTTATTCGATGATATCTGACAAAGTTAGATGCAAACTCACTCAAATATATAAGAAATGTTGAAATTCGACTTCAAATGAGGAAGATAGACTTTGAAAATTTTCAATTAACACAAAGTGACAGTTGGCTTCAATGGGCTTCAATGGATGTTTTTCGATGATATCTGACAAAGTTAGATGCGAACTTACTCAAATATATAAGAAATGTTGAAATTCGACTTCAAATGAGGAAGATAGACTTTGAAAATTTTCAATTATCACAAAGTGACAGTTGACCTCAATGGGCTTCAATGGATGTTATTCGATGATATCTGACAAAGTTAGATGCAAACTCACTCAAATATATAAGAAATGTTGAAATTCGACTTCAAATGAGGAAGATAGACTTTGAAAATTTTCAATTAACACAAAGTGACAGTTGACTTCAATGGGCTTCAATGGATGTTTTACGATAATATCTGACAAAGTTAGATGCGAACTCACTCAAATATATAAGAAATGTTGAAATTCGACTTCAAATGAGGAAGATAGACTTTGAAAATTTTCAATTAACACAAAGTGACAGTTGACCTCAATGGTCTTCAATGGATGTTATTCGATGATATCTGACAAAGTTAGATGCAAACTTACTCAAATATATAAGAAATGTTGAAATTCGACTTCAAATGAGGAAGATAGACTTTGAAAATTTTCAATTAACACAAAGTGACAGTTGGCTTCAATGGGCTTCAATGGATGTTTTTCGATGATATCTGACAAAGTTAGATGCGAACTTACTCAAATATATAAGAAATGTTGAAATTCGACTTCAAATGAGGAAGATAGACTTTGAAAATTTTCAATTAACACAAAGTGACAGTTGACCTCAATGGGCTTCAATGGATGTTATTCGATGATATCTGACAAAGTTAGATGCAAACTTACTCAAATATATAAGAAATGTTGAAATTCGACTTCAAATGAGGAAGATAGACTTTGAAAATTTTCAATTATCACAAAGTGACAGTTGACCTCAATGGGCTTCAATGGATGTTATTCGATGATATCTGACAAAGTTAGATGCAAACTCACTCAAATATATAAGAAATGTTGAAATTCGACTTCAAATGAGGAAGATAGACTTTGAAAATTTTCAATTATCACAAAGTGACAGTTGACCTCAATGGGCTTCAATGGATGTTATTCGATGATATCTGACAAAGTTAGATGCAAACTCACTCAAATATATAGGAAATGTTGAAATTCGACTTCAAATGAGGAAGATAGACTTTGAAAATTTTCAATTAACACAAAGTGACAGTTGACTTCAATGGGCTTCAATGGATGTTTTTCGATAATATCTGACAAAGTTAGATGCGAACTCACTCAAATATATAAGAAATGTTGAAATTCGACTTCAAATGAGGAAGATAGACTTTGAAAATTTTCAATTATCACAAAGTGACAGTTGACCTCAATGGGCTTCAATGGATGTTATTCGATGATATCTGACAAAGTTAGATGCGAACTTACTCAAATATATAAGAAAAGTTGAAATTCGACTTCAAATGAGGAAGATAGACTTTGAAAATTTTCAATTAACACAAAGTGACAGTTGACCTCAATGGTCTTCAATGGATGTTATTCGATGATATCTGACAAAGTTAGATGCAAACTTACTCAAATATATAAGAAATGTTGAAATTCGACTTCAAATGAGGAAGATAGACTTTGAAAATTTTCAATTAACACAAAGTGACAGTTGACCTCAATGGGCTTCAATGGATGTTATTCGATGATATCTGACAAAGTTAGATGCAAACTTACTCAAATATATAAGAAATGTTGAAATTCGACTTCAAATGAGGAAGATAGACTTTGAAAATTTTCAATTATCACAAAGTGACAGTTGACCTCAATGGGCTTCAATGGATGTTATTCGATGATATCTGACAAAGTTAGATGCAAACTCACTCAAATATATAAGAAATGTTGAAATTCGACTTCAAATGAGGAAGATAGACTTTGAAAATTTTCAATTAACACAAAGTGACAGTTGACTTCAATGGGCTTCAATGGATGTTTTTCGATAATATCTGACAAAGTTAGATGCGAACTCACTCAAATATATAAGAAATGCTGAAATTCGACTTCAAATGAGGAAGATAGACTTTGAAAATTTTCAATTAACACAAAGTGACAGTTGGCTTCAATGGGCTTCAATGGATGTTTTTCGATGATATCTGACAAAGTTAGATGCGAACTTACTCAAATATATAAGAAATGTTGAAATTCGACTTCAAATGAGGAAGATAGACTTTGAAAATTTTCAATCAACACAAAGTGACAGTTGACCTCAATGAGCTTCAATGGATGTTATTCGATGATATCTGACAAAGTTAGATGCGAACTTACTCAAATATATAAGAAAAGTTGAAATTCGACTTCAAATGAGGAAGATAGACTTTGAAAATTTTCAATTAACACAAAGTGACAGTTGACCTCAATGGTCTTCAATGGATGTTATTCGATGATATCTGACAAAGTTAGATGCAAACTTACTCAAATATATAAGAAATGTTGAAATTCGACTTCAAATGAGGAAGATAGACTTTGAAAATTTTCAATTAACACAAAGTGACAGTTGGCTTCAATGGGCTTCAATGGATGTTTTTCGATGATATCTGACAAAGTTAGATGCGAACTTACTCAAATATATAAGAAATGTTGAAATTCGACTTCAAATGAGGAAGATAGACTTTGAAAATTTTCAATTATCACAAAGTGACAGTTGACCTCAATGGGCTTCAATGGATGTTATTCGATGATATCTGACAAAGTTAGATGCAAACTCACTCAAATATATAAGAAATGTTGAAATTCGACTTCAAATGAGGAAGATAGACTTTGAAAATTTTCAATTAACACAAAGTGACAGTTGACTTCAATGGGCTTCAATGGATGTTTTACGATAATATCTGACAAAGTTAGATGCGAACTCACTCAAATATATAAGAAATGTTGAAATTCGACTTCAAATGAGGAAGATAGACTTTGAAAATTTTCAATTAACACAAAGTGACAGTTGACCTCAATGGTCTTCAATGGATGTTATTCGATGATATCTGACAAAGTTAGATGCAAACTTACTCAAATATATAAGAAATGTTGAAATTCGACTTCAAATGAGGAAGATAGACTTTGAAAATTTTCAATTAACACAAAGTGACAGTTGGCTTCAATGGGCTTCAATGGATGTTTTTCGATGATATCTGACAAAGTTAGATGCGAACTTACTCAAATATATAAGAAATGTTGAAATTCGACTTCAAATGAGGAAGATAGACTTTGAAAATTTTCAATTAACACAAAGTGACAGTTGACCTCAATGGGCTTCAATGGATGTTATTCGATGATATCTGACAAAGTTAGATGCAAACTTACTCAAATATATAAGAAATGTTGAAATTCGACTTCAAATGAGGAAGATAGACTTTGAAAATTTTCAATTATCACAAAGTGACAGTTGACCTCAATGGGCTTCAATGGATGTTATTCGATGATATCTGACAAAGTTAGATGCAAACTCACTCAAATATATAAGAAATGTTGAAATTCGACTTCAAATGGGGAAGATAGACTTTGAAAATTTTCAATTATCACAAAGTGACAGTTGACCTCAATGGGCTTCAATGGATGTTATTCGATGATATCTGACAAAGTTAGATGCAAACTCACTCAAATATATAGGAAATGTTGAAATTCGACTTCAAATGAGGAAGATAGACTTTGAAAATTTTCAATTAACACAAAGTGACAGTTGACTTCAATGGGCTTCAATGGATGTTTTTCGATAATATCTGACAAAGTTAGATGCGAACTCACTCAAATATATAAGAAATGTTGAAATTCGACTTCAAATGAGGAAGATAGACTTTGAAAATTTTCAATTATCACAAAGTGACAGTTGACCTCAATGGGCTTCAATGGATGTTATTCGATGATATCTGACAAAGTTAGATGCGAACTTACTCAAATATATAAGAAAAGTTGAAATTCGACTTCAAATGAGGAAGATAGACTTTGAAAATTTTCAATTAACACAAAGTGACAGTTGACCTCAATGGTCTTCAATGGATGTTATTCGATGATATCTGACAAAGTTAGATGCAAACTTACTCAAATATATAAGAAATGTTGAAATTCGACTTCAAATGAGGAAGATAGACTTTGAAAATTTTCAATTAACACAAAGTGACAGTTGACTTCAATGGGCTTCAATGGATGTTTTTCGATGATATCTGACAAAGTTAGATGCAAACTCACTCAAATATATAAGAAATGTTGAAATTCGACTTCAAATGAGGAAGATAGACTTTGAAAATTTTCAATTATCACAAAGTGACAGTTGACCTCAATGGGCTTCAATGGATGTTATTCGATGATATCTGACAAAGTTAGATGCGAACTTACTCAAATATATAAGAAAAGTTGAAATTCGACTTCAAATGAGGAAGATAGACTTTGAAAATTTTCAATTAACACAAAGTGACAGTTGACCTCAATGGTCTTCAATGGATGTTATTCGATGATATCTGACAAAGTTAGATGCAAACTTACTCAAATATATAAGAAATGTTGAAATTCGACTTCAAATGAGGAAGATAGACTTTGAAAATTTTCAATTAACACAAAGTGACAGTTGGCTTCAATGGGCTTCAATGGATGTTTTTCGATGATATCTGACAAAGTTAGATGCGAACTTACTCAAATATATAAGAAATGTTGAAATTCGACTTCAAATGAGGAAGATAGACTTTGAAAATTTTCAATCAACACAAAGTGACAGTTGACCTCAATGAGCTTCAATGGATGTTATTCGATGATATCTGACAAAGTTAGATGCGAACTTACTCAAATATATAAGAAATGTTGAAATTCGACTTCAAATGAGGAAGATAGACTTTGAAAATTTTCAATTAACACAAAGTGACAGTTGACCTCAATGGGCTTCAATGGATGTTATTCGATGATATCTGACAAAGTTAGATGCAAACTTACTCAAATATATAAGAAATGTTGAAATTCGACTTCAAATGAGGAAGATAGACTTTGAAAATTTTCAATTATCACAAAGTGACAGTTGACCTCAATGGGCTTCAATGGATGTTATTCGATGATATCTGACAAAGTTAGATGCAAACTCACTCAAATATATAAGAAATGTTGAAATTCGACTTCAAATGAGGAAGATAGACTTTGAAAATTTTCAATTATCACAAAGTGACAGTTGACCTCAATGGGCTTCAATGGATGTTATTCGATGATATCTGACAAAGTTAGATGCAAACTCACTCAAATATATAAGAAATGTTGAAATTCGACTTCAAATGAGGAAGATAGACTTTGAAAATTTTCAATTAACACAAAGTGACAGTTGACTTCAATGGGCTTCAATGGATGTTTTTCGATAATATCTGACAAAGTTAGATGCGAACTCACTCAAATATATAAGAAATGTTGAAATTCGACTTCAAATGAGGAAGATAGACTTTGAAAATTTTCAATTAACACAAAGTGACAGTTAACCTCAATGGTCCTCAATGGATGTTATTCGATGATATCTGACAAAGTTAGATGCAAACTTACTCAAATATATAAGAAATGTTGAAATTCGACTTCAAATGAGGAAGATAGACTTTGAAAATTTTCAATTAACACAAAGTGACAGTTGGCTTCAATGGGCTTCAATGGATGTTTTTCGATGATATCTGACAAAGTTAGATGCAAACTCACTCAAATATATAAGAAATGTTGAAATTCGACTTCAAATGAGGAAGATAGACTTTGAAAATTTTCAATTATCACAAAGTGACAGTTGACCTCAATGGGCTTCAATGGATGTTATTCGATGATATCTGACAAAGTTAGATGCAAACTCACTCAAATATATAAGAAATGTTGAAATTCGACTTCAAATGAGGAAGATAGACTTTGAAAATTTTCAATTCACACAAAGTGACAGTTGACTTCAATGGGCTTCAATGGAAGTTTTTCGATAATATCTGACAAAGTTAGATGCGAACTCACTCAAATATATAAGAAATGTTGAAATTCGACTTCAAATGAGGAAGATAGACTTTGAAAATTTTCAATTATCACAAAGTGACAGTTGACCTCAATGGGCTTCAATGGATGTTATTCGATGATATCTGACAAAGTTAGATGCGAACTTACTCAAATATATAAGAAAAGTTGAAATTCGACTTCAAATGAGGAAGATAGACTTTGAAAATTTTCAATTAACACAAAGTGACAGTTGACCTCAATGGTCTTCAATGGATGTTATTCGATGATATCTGACAAAGTTAGATGCAAACTTACTCAAATATATAAGAAATGTTGAAATTCGACTTCAAATGAGGAAGATGGACTTTGAAAATTTTCAATTAACACAAAGTGACAGTTGACTTCAATGGGCTTCAATGGATGTTTTTCGATGATATCTGACAAAGTTAGATGCAAACTCACTCAAATATATAAGAAATGTTGAAATTCGACTTCAAATGAGGAAGATAGACTTTGAAAATTTTCAATTATCACAAAGTGACAGTTGACCTCAATGGGCTTCAATGGATGTTAATCGATGATATCTGACAAAGTTAGATGCGAACTTACTCAAATATATAAGAAAAGTTGAAATTCGACTTCAAATGAGGAAGATAGACTTTGAAAATTTTCAATTAACACAAAGTGACAGTTGACCTCAATGGTCTTCAATGGATGTTATTCGATGATATCTGACAAAGTTAGATGCAAACTTACTCAAATATATAAGAAATGTTGAAATTCGACTTCAAATGAGGAAGATAGACTTTGAAAATTTTCAATTAACACAAAGTGACAGTTGGCTTCAATGGGCTTCAATGGATGTTTTTCGATGATATCTGACAAAGTTAGATGCGAACTTACTCAAATATATAAGAAATGTTGAAATTCGACTTCAAATGAGGAAGATAGACTTTGAAAATTTTCAATTAACACAAAGTGACAGTTGACCTCAATGGGCTTCAATGGATGTTATTCGATGATATCTGACAAAGTTAGATGCAAACTTACTCAAATATATAAGAAATGTTGAAATTCGACTTCAAATGAGGAAGATAGACTTTGAAAATTTTCAATTATCACAAAGTGACCGTTGACCTCAATGGGCTTCAATGGATGTTATTCGATGATATCTGACAAAGTTAGATGCAAACTCACTCAAATATATAAGAAATGTTGAAATTCGACTTCAAATGAGGAAGATAGACTTTGAAAATTTTCAATTATCACAAAGTGACAGTTGACCTCAATGGGCTTCAATGGATGTTATTCGATGATATCTGACAAAGTTAGATGCAAACTCACTCAAATATATAAGAAATGTTGAAATTCGACTTCAAATGAGGAAGATAGACTTTGAAAATTTTCAATTAACACAAAGTGACAGTTGACTTCAATGGGCTTCAATGGATGTTTTTCGATAATATCTGACAAAGTTAGATGCGAACTCACTCAAATATATAAGAAATGTTGAAATTCGACTTCAAATGAGGAAGATAGACTTTGAAAATTTTCAATTAACACAAAGTGACAGTTAACCTCAATGGTCCTCAATGGATGTTATTCGATGATATCTGACAAAGTTAGATGCAAACTTACTCAAATATATAAGAAATGTTGAAATTCGACTTCAAATGAGGAAGATAGACTTTGAAAATTTTCAATTAACACAAAGTGACAGTTGGCTTCAATGGGCTTCAATGGATGTTTTTCGATGATATCTGACAAAGTTAGAAGCGAACTTACTCAAATATATAAGAAATGTTGAAATTCGACTTCAAATGAGGAAGATAGACTTTGAAAATTTTCAATCAACACAAAGTGACAGTTGACCTCAATGAGCTTCAATGGATGTTATTCGATGATATCTGACAAAGTTAGATGCGAACTTACTCAAATATATAAGAAAAGTTGAAATTCGACTTCAAATGAGGAAGATAGACTTTGAAAATTTTCAATTAACACAAAGTGACAGTTGACCTCAATGGTCTTCAATGGATGTTATTCGATGATATCTGACAAAGTTAGATGCAAACTTACTCAAATATATAAGAAATGTTGAAATTCGACTTCAAATGAGGAAGATAGACTTTGAAAATTTTCAATTAACACAAAGTGACAGTTGGCTTCAATGGGCTTCAATGGATGTTTTTCGATGATATCTGACAAAGTTAGATGCGAACTTACTCAAATATATAAGAAATGTTGAAATTCGACTTCAAATGAGGAAGATAGACTTTGAAAATTTTCAATCAACACAAAGTGACAGTTGACCTCAATGAGCTTCAATGGATGTTATTCGATGATATCTGACAAAGTTAGATGCGAACTTACTCAAATATATAAGAAATGTTGAAATTCGACTTCAAATGAGGAAGATAGACTTTGAAAATTTTCAATTAACACAAAGTGACAGTTGACCTCAATGGGCTTCAATGGATGTTATTCGATGATATCTGACAAAGTTAGATGCAAACTTACTCAAATATATAAGAAATGTTGAAATTCGACTTCAAATGAGGAAGATAGACTTTGAAAATTTTCAATTATCACAAAGTGACAGTTGACCTCAATGGGCTTCAATGGATGTTATTCGATGATATCTGACAAGTTAGATGCAAACTCACTCAAATATATAAGAAATGTTGAAATTCGACTTCAAATGAGGAAGATAGACTTTGAAAATTTTCAATTATCACAAAGTGACAGTTGACCTCAATGGGCTTCAATGGATGTTATTCGATGATATCTGACAAAGTTAGATGCAAACTTACTCAAATATATAAGAAATGTTGAAATTCGACTTCAAATGAGGAAGATAGACTTTGAAAATTTTCAATTAACACAAAGTGACAGTTGGCTTCAATGGGCTTCAATGGATGTTTTTCGATGATATCTGACAAAGTTAGATGCGAACTTACTCAAATATATAAGAAATGTTGAAATTCGACTTCAAATGAGGAAGATAGACTTTGAAAATTTTCAATTAACACAAAGTGACAGTTGACCTCAATGGGCTTCAATGGATGTTATTCGATGATATCTGACAAAGTTAGATGCAAACTTACTCAAATATATAAGAAATGTTGAAATTCGACTTCAAATGAGGAAGATAGACTTTGAAAATTTTCAATTATCACAAAGTGACAGTTGACCTCAATGGGCTTCAATGGATGTTATTCGATGATATCTGACAAAGTTAGATGCAAACTCACTCAAATATATAAGAAATGTTGAAATTCGACTTCAAATGAGGAAGATAGACTTTGAAAATTTTCAATTATCACAAAGTGACAGTTGACCTCAATGGGCTTCAATGGATGTTATTCGATGATATCTGACAAAGTTAGATGCAAACTCACTCAAATATATAAGAAATGTTGAAATTCGACATCAAATGAGGAAGATAGACTTTGAAAATTTTCAATTAACACAAAGTGACAGTTGACTTCAATGGGCTTCAATGGAAGTTTTTCGATAATATCTGACAAAGTTAGATGCGAACTCACTCGAATATATAAGAAATGTTGAAATTCGACTTCAAATGAGGAAGATAGACTTTGAAAATTTTCAATTAACACAAAGTGACAGTTGACCTCAATGGTCTTCAATGGATGTTATTCGATGATATCTGACAAAGTTAGATGCAAACTTACTCAAATATATAAGAAATGTTGAAATTCGACTTCAAATGAGGAAGATAGACTTTGAAAATTTTCAATTAACACAAAGTGACAGTTGACCTCAATGGTCTTCAATGGATGTTATTCGATGATATCTGACAAAGTTAGATGCAAACTTACTCAAATATATAAGAAATGTTGAAATTCGACTTCAAATGAGGAAGATAGACTTTGAAAATTTTCAATTAACACAAAGTGACAGTTGGCTTCAATGGGCTTCAATGGATGTTTTTCGATGATATCTGACAAAGTTAGATGCGAACTTACTCAAATATATAAGAAATGTTGAAATTCGACTTCAAATGAGGAAGATAGACTTTGAAAATTTTCAATCAACACAAAGTGACAGTTGACCTCAATGAGCTTCAATGGATGTTATTCGATGATATCTGACAAAGTTAGATGCGAACTTACTCAAATATATAAGAAATGTTGAAATTCGACTTCAAATGAGGAAGATAGACTTTGAAAATTTTCAATTAACACAAAGTGACAGTTGACCTCAATGGGCTTCAATGGATGTTATTCGATGATATCTGACAAAGTTAGATGCAAACTTACTCAAATATATAAGAAATGTTGAAATTCGACTTCAAATGAGGAAGATAGACTTTGAAAATTTTCAATTATCACAAAGTGACAGTTGACCTCAATGGGCTTCAATGGATGTTATTCGATGATATCTGACAAAGTTAGATGCAAACTCACTCAAATATATAAGAAATGTTGAAATTCGACTTCAAATGAGGAAGATAGACTTTGAAAATTTTCAATTATCACAAAGTGACAGTTGACCTCAATGGGCTTCAATGGATGTTATTCGATGATATCTGACAAAGTTAGATGCAAACTCACTCAAATATATAAGGAATGTTGAAATTCGACTTCAAATGAGGAAGATAGACTTTGAAAATTTTCAATTAACACAAAGTGACAGTTGACTTCAATGGGCTTCAATGGATGTTTTTCGATAATATCTGACAAAGTTAGATGCGAACTCACTCAAATATATAAGAAATGTTGAAATTCGACTTCAAATGAGGAAGATAGACTTTGAAAATTTTCAATTAACACAAAGTGACAGTTGACCTCAATGGTCTTCAATGGATGTTATTCGATGATATCTGACAAAGTTAGATGCAAACTTACTCAAATATATAAGAAATGTTGAAATTCGACTTCAAATGAGGAAGATAGACTTTGAAAATTTTCAATTAACACAAAGTGACAGTTGGCTTCAATGGGCTTCAATGGATGTTATTCGATGATATCTGACAAAGTTAGATGCAAACTTACTCAAATATATAAGAAATGTTGAAATTCGACTTCAAATGAGGAAGATAGACTTTGAAAATTTTCAATTAACACAAAGTGACAGTTGTCTTCAATGGGCTTCAATGGATGTTTTTCGATGATATCTGACAAAGTTAGATGCGAACTTACTCAAATATATAAGAAATGTTGAAATTCGACTTCAAATGAGGAAGATAGACTTTGAAAATTTTCAATCAACACAAAGTGACAGTTGACCTCAATGAGCTTCAATGGATGTTATTCGATGATATCTGACAAAGTTAGATGCGAACTTACTCAAATATATAAGAAATGTTGAAATTCGACTTCAAATGAGGAAGATAGACTTTGAAAATTTTCAATTATCACAAAGTGACAGTTGACCTCAATGGGCTTCAATGGATGTTATTCGATGATATCTGACAAAGTTAGATGCAAACTCACTCAAATATATAAGGAATGTTGAAATTCGACTTCAAATGAGGAAGATAGACTTTGAAAATTTTCAATTAACACAAAGTGACAGTTGACTTCAATGGGCTTCAATGGATGTTTTTCGATAATATCTGACAAAGTTAGATGCGAACTCACTCAAATATATAAGAAATGTTGAAATTCGACTTCAAATGAGGAAGATAGACTTTGAAAATTTTCAATTAACACAAAGTGACAGTTGACCTCAATGGTCTTCAATGGATGTTATTCGATGATATCTGACAAAGTTAGATGCAAACTTACTCAAATATATAAGAAATGTTGAAATTCGACTTCAAATGAGGAAGATAGACTTTGAAAATTTTCAATTAACACAAAGTGACAGTTGGCTTCAATGGGCTTCAATGGATGTTATTCGATGATATCTGACAAAGTTAGATGCAAACTTACTCAAATATATAAGAAATGTTGAAATTCGACTTCAAATGAGGAAGATAGACTTTGAAAATTTTCAATTAACACAAAGTGACAGTTGTCTTCAATGGGCTTCAATGGATGTTTTTCGATGATATCTGACAAAGTTAGATGCGAACTTACTCAAATATATAAGAAATGTTGAAATTCGACTTCAAATGAGGAAGATAGACTTTGAAAATTTTCAATCAACACAAAGTGACAGTTGACCTCAATGAGCTTCAATGGATGTTATTCGATGATATCTGACAAAGTTAGATGCGAACTTACTCAAATATATAAGAAATGTTGAAATTCGACTTCAAATGAGGAAGATAGACTTTGAAAATTTTCAATTAACACAAAGTGACAGTTGACCTCAATGGGCTTCAATGGATGTTATTCGATGATATCTGACAAAGTTAGATGCAAACTTACTCAAATATATAAGAAATGTTGAAATTCGACTTCAAATGAGGAAGATAGACTTTGAAAATTTTCAATTATCACAAAGTGACAGTTGACCTCAATGGGCTTCAATGGATGTTATTCGATGATATCTGACAAAGTTAGATGCAAACTCACTCAAATATATAAGAAATGTTGAAATTCGACTTCAAATGAGGAAGATAGACTTTGAAAATTTTCAATTATCACAAAGTGACAGTTGACCTCAATGGGCTTCAATGGATGTTATTCGATGATATCTGACAAAGTTAGATGCAAACTCACTCAAATATATAAGAAATGTTGAAATTCGACTTCAAATGAGGAAGATAGACTTTGAAAATTTTCAATTAACACAAAGTGACAGTTGACTTCAATGGGCTTCAATGGATGTTTTTCGATAATATCTGACAAAGTTAGATGCGAACTCACTCAAATATATAAGAAATGTTGAAATTCGACTTCAAATGAGGAAGATAGACTTTGAAAATTTTCAATTAACACAAAGTGACAGTTGACCTCAATGGTCTTCAATGGATGTTATTCGATGATATCTGACAAAGTTAGATGCAAACTTACTCAAATATATAAGAAATGTTGAAATTCGACTTCAAATGAGGAAGATAGACTTTGAAAATTTTCAATTAACACAAAGTGACAGTTGGCTTCAATGGGCTTCAATGGATGTTATTCGATGATATCTGACAAAGTTAGATGCAAACTTACTCAAATATATAAGAAATGTTGAAATTCGACTTCAAATGAGGAAGATAGACTTTGAAAATTTTCAATTAACACAAAGTGACAGTTGGCTTCAATGGATGTTTTTCGATGATATCTGACAAAGTTAGATGCGAACTTACTCAAATATATAAGAAATGTTGAAATTCGACTTCAAATGAGGAAGATAGACTTTGAAAATTTTCAATTAACACAAAGTGACAGTTGACCTCAATGGTCTTCAATGGATGTTATTCGATGATATCTGACAAAGTTAGATGCAAACTCACTCAAATATATAAGAAATGTTGAAATTCGACTTCAAATGAGGAAGATAGACTTTGAAAATTTTCAATTAACACAAAGTGACAGTTGACTTCAATGGGCTTCAATGGATGTTTTTCGATAATATCTGACAAAGTTAGATGCGAACTCACTCAAATATATAAGAAATGTTGAAATTCGACTTCAAATGAGGAAGATAGACTTTGAAAATTTTCAATTAACACAAAGTG
Source organism: Diorhabda sublineata (assembly GCF_026230105.1). Taxonomy (NCBI): domain Eukaryota; kingdom Metazoa; phylum Arthropoda; class Insecta; order Coleoptera; family Chrysomelidae; genus Diorhabda; species Diorhabda sublineata. The sequence continues at coordinate 24,478 of NW_026614256.1, forward strand.
ACAGTTGACCTCAATGGTCTTCAATGGATGTTATTCGATGATATCTGACAAAGTTAGATGCAAACTTACTCAAATATATAAGAAATGTTGAAATTCGACTTCAAATGAGGAAGATAGACTTTGAAAATTTTCAATTAACACAAAGTGACAGTTGGCTTCAATGGGCTTCAATGGATGTTATTCGATGATATCTGACAAAGTTAGATGCAAACTTACTCAAATATATAAGAAATGTTGAAATTCGACTTCAAATGAGGAAGATAGACTTTGAAAATTTTCAATTAACACAAAGTGACAGTTGGCTTCAATGGGCTTCAATGGATGTTTTTCGATGATATCTGACAAAGTTAGATGCGAACTTACTCAAATATATAAGAAATGTTGAAATTCGACTTCAAATGAGGAAGATAGACTTTGAAAATTTTCAATCAACACAAAGTGACAGTTGACCTCAATGAGCTTCAATGGATGTTATTCGATGATATCTGACAAAGTTAGATGCGAACTTACTCAAATATATAAGAAATGTTGAAATTCGACTTCAAATGAGGAAGATAGACTTTGAAAATTTTCAATCAACACAAAGTGACAGTTGACCTCAATGAGCTTCAATGGATGTTATTCGATGATATCTGACAAAGTTAGATGCGAACTTACTCAAATATATAAGAAATGTTGAAATTCGACTTCAAATGAGGAAGATAGACTTTGAAAATTTTCAATTAACACAAAGTGACAGTTGACCTCAATGGTCTTCAATGGATGTTATTCGATGATATCTGACAAAGTTAGATGCAAACTTACTCAAATATATAAGAAATGTTGAAATTCGACTTCAAATGAGGAAGATAGACTTTGAAAATTTTCAATTAACACAAAGTGACAGTTGACCTCAATGGGCTTCAATGGATGTTATTCGATGATATCTGACAAAGTTGGATGCAAACTTACTCAAATATATAAGAAATGTTGAAATTCGACTTCAAATGAGGAAGATAGACTTTGAAAATTTTCAATTAACACAAAGTGACAGTTGACCTCAATGAGCTTCAATGGATGTTATTCGATGATATCTGACAAAGTTAGATGCGAACTTACTCAAATATATAAGAAATGTTGAAATTCGACTTCAAATGAGGAAGATAGACTTTGAAAATTTTCAATTAACACAAAGTGACAGTTGACCTCAATGGTCTTCAATGGATGTTATTCGATGATATCTGACAAAGTTAGATGCAAACTTACTCAAATATATAAGAAATGTTGAAATTCGACTTCAAATGAGGAAGATAGACTTTGAAAATTTTCAATTATCACAAAGTGACAGTTGACCTCAATGGGCTTCAATGGATGTTATTCGATGATATCTGACAAAGTTAGATGCAAACTCACTCAAATATATAAGAAATGTTGAAATTCGACTTCAAATGAGGAAGATAGACTTTGAAAATTTTCAATTATCACAAAGTGACAGTTGACCTCAATGGGCTTCAATGGATGTTATTCGATGATATCTGACAAAGTTAGATGCAAACTCACTCAAATATATAAGAAATGTTGAAATTCGACTTCAAATGAGGAAGATAGACTTTGAAAATTTTCAATTAACACAAAGTGACAGTTGACTTCAATGGGCTTCAATGGATGTTTTACGATAATATCTGACAAAGTTAGATGCGAACTCACTCAAATATATAAGAAATGTTGAAATTCGACTTCAAATGAGGAAGATAGACTTTGAAAATTTTCAATTAACACAAAGTGACAGTTGACCTCAATGGTCTTCAATGGATGTTATTCGATGATATCTGACAAAGTTAGATGCAAACTTACTCAAATATATAAGAAATGTTGAAATTCGACTTCAAATGAGGAAGATAGACTTTGAAAATTTTCAATTAACACAAAGTGACAGTTGGCTTCAATGGGCTTCAATGGATGTTTTTCGATGATATCTGACAAAGTTAGATGCGAACTTACTCAAATATATAAGAAATGTTGAAATTCGACTTCAAATGAGGAAGATAGACTTTGAAAATTTTCAATTAACACAAAGTGACAGTTGACCTCAATGGGCTTCAATGGATGTTATTCGATGATATCTGACAAAGTTAGATGCAAACTTACTCAAATATATAAGAAATGTTGAAATTCGACTTCAAATGAGGAAGATAGACTTTGAAAATTTTCAATTATCACAAAGTGACAGTTGACCTCAATGGGCTTCAATGGATGTTATTCGATGATATCTGACAAAGTTAGATGCAAACTCACTCAAATATATAAGAAATGTTGAAATTCGACTTCAAATGAGGAAGATAGACTTTGAAAATTTTCAATTATCACAAAGTGACAGTTGACCTCAATGGGCTTCAATGGATGTTATTCGATGATATCTGACAAAGTTAGATGCAAACTCACTCAAATATATAAGAAATGTTGAAATTCGACTTCAAATGAGGAAGATAGACTTTGAAAATTTTCAATTAACACAAAGTGACAGTTGACTTCAATGGGCTTCAATGGATGTTTTTCGATAATATCTGACAAAGTTAGATGCGAACTCACTCAAACATATAAGAAATGTTGAAATTCGACTTCAAATGAGGAAGATAGACTTTGAAAATTTTCAATTAACACAAAGTGACAGTTGACCTCAATGGTCTTCAATGGATGTTATTCGATGATATCTGACAAAGTTAGATGCAAACTTACTCAAATATATAAGAAATGTTGAAATTCGACTTCAAATGAGGAAGATAGACTTTGAAAATTTTCAATTAACACAAAGTGACAGTTGACCTCAATGGTCTTCAATGGATGTTATTCGATGATATCTGACAAAGTTAGATGCAAACTTACTCAAATATATAAGAAATGTTGAAATTCGACTTCAAATGAGGAAGATAGACTTTGAAAATTTTCAATTAACACAAAGTGACAGTTGGCTTCGATGGGCTTCAATGGATGTTTTTCGATGATATCTGACAAAGTTAGATGCGAACTTACTCAAATATATAAGAAATGTTGAAATTCGACTTCAAATGAGGAAGATAGACTTTGAAAATTTTCAATCAACACAAAGTGACAGTTGACCTCAATGAGCTTCAATGGATGTTATTCGATGATATCTGACAAAGTTAGATGCGAACTTACTCAAATATATAAGAAATGTTGAAATTCGACTTCAAATGAGGAAGATAGACTTTGAAAATTTTCAATTAACACAAAGTGACAGTTGACCTCAATGGGCTTCAATGGATGTTATTCGATGATATCTGACAAAGTTAGATGCAAACTTACTCAAATATATAAGAAATGTTGAAATTCGACTTCAAATGAGGAAGATAGACTTTGAAAATTTTCAATTATCACAAAGTGACAGTTGACCTCAATGGGCTTCAATGGATGTTATTCGATGATATCTGACAAAGTTAGATGCAAACTCACTCAAATATATAAGAAATGTTGAAATTCGACTTCAAATGAGGAAGATAGACTTTGAAAATTTTCAATTATCACAAAGTGACAGTTGACCTCAATGGGCTTCAATGGATGTTATTCGATGATATCTGACAAAGTTAGATGCAAACTCACTCAAATATATAAGAAATGTTGAAATTCGACTTCAAATGAGGAAGATAGACTTTGAAAATTTTCAATTAACACAAAGTGACAGTTGACTTCAATGGGCTTCAATGGATGTTTTTCGATAAAATCTGACAAAGTTAGATGCGAACTCACTCAAATATATAAGAAATGTTGAAATTCGACTTCAAATGAGGAAGATAGACTTTGAAAATTTTCAATTAACACAAAGTGACAGTTGACCTCAATGGTCTTCAATGGATGTTATTCGATGATATCTGACAAAGTTAGATGCAAACTTACTCAAATATATAAGAAATGTTGAAATTCGACTTCAAATGAGGAAGATAGACTTTGAAAATTTTCAATTAACACAAAGTGACAGTTGGCTTCAATGGGCTTCAATGGATGTTATTCGATGATATCTGACAAAGTTAGATGCAAACTTACTCAAATATATAAGAAATGTTGAAATTCGACTTCAAATGAGGAAGATAGACTTTGAAAATTGTCAATTAACACAAAGTGACAGTTGGCTTCAATGGGCTTCAATGGATGTTTTTCGATGATATCTGACAAAGTTAGATGCGAACTTACTCAAATATATAAGAAATGTTGAAATTCGACTTCAAATGAGGAAGATAGACTTTGAAAATTTTCAATCAACACAAAGTGACAGTTGACCTCAATGAGCTTCAATGGATGTTATTCGATGATATCTGACAAAGTTAGATGCGAACTTACTCAAATATATAAGAAATGTTGAAATTCGACTTCAAATGAGGAAGATAGACTTTGAAAATTTTCAATCAACACAAAGTGACAGTTGACCTCAATGAGCTTCAATGGATGTTATTCGATGATATCTGACAAAGTTAGATGCGAACTTACTCAAATATATAAGAAATGTTGAAATTCGACTTCAAATGAGGAAGATAGACTTTGAAAATTTTCAATTAACACAAAGTGACAGTTGACCTCAATGGTCTTCAATGGATGTTATTCGATGATATCTGACAAAGTTAGATGCAAACTTACTCAAATATATAAGAAATGTTGAAATTCGACTTCAAATGAGGAAGATAGACTTTGAAAATTTTCAATTAACACAAAGTGACAGTTGACCTCAATGGGCTTCAATGGATGTTATTCGATGATATCTGACAAAGTTGGATGCAAACTTACTCAAATATATAAGAAATGTTGAAATTCGACTTCAAATGAGGAAGATAGACTTTGAAAATTTTCAATTAACACAAAGTGACAGTTGACCTCAATGAGCTTCAATGGATGTTATTCGATGATATCTGACAAAGTTAGATGCGAACTTACTCAAATATATAAGAAATGTTGAAATTCGACTTCAAATGAGGAAGATAGACTTTGAAAATTTTCAATTAACACAAAGTGACAGTTGACCTCAATGGTCTTCAATGGATGTTATTCGATGATATCTGACAAAGTTAGATGCAAACTTACTCAAATATATAAGAAATGTTGAAATTCGACTTCAAATGAGGAAGATAGACTTTGAAAATTTTCAATTAACACAAAGTGACAGTTGGCTTCAATGGGTTTCAATGGATGTTTTTCGATGATATCTGACAAAGTTAGATGCGAACTTACTCAAATATATAAGAAATGTTGAAATTCGACTTCAAATGAGGAAGATAGACTTTGAAAATTTTCAATTAACACAAAGTGACAGTTGACCTCAATGGGCTTCAATGGATGTTATTCGATGATATCTGACAAAGTTGGATGCAAACTTACTCAAATATATAAGAAATGTTGAAATTCGACTTCAAATGAGGAAGATAGACTTTGAAAATTTTCAATTAACACAAAGTGACAGTTGACCTCAATGAGCTTCAATGGATGTTATTCGATGATATCTGACAAAGTTAGATGCGAACTTACTCAAATATATAAGAAATGTTGAAATTCGACTTCAAATGAGGAAGATAGACTTTGAAAATTTTCAATTAACACAAAGTGACAGTTGACCTCAATGGTCTTCAATGGATGTTATTCGATGATATCTGACAAAGTTAGATGCAAACTTACTCAAATATATAAGAAATGTTGAAATTCGACTTCAAATGAGGAAGATAGACTTTGAAAATTTTCAATTAACACAAAGTGACAGTTGGCTTCAATGGGTTTCAATGGATGTTTTTCGATGATATCTGACAAAGTTAGATGCGAACTTACTCAAATATATAAGAAATGTTGAAATTCGACTTCAAATGAGGAAGATAGACTTTGAAAATTTTCAATCAACACAAAGTGACAGTTGACCTCAGTGAGCTTCAATGGATGTTATTCGATGATATCTGACAAAGTTAGATGCGAACTTACTCAAATATATAAGAAATGTTGAAATTCGACTTCAAATGAGGAAGATAGACTTTGAAAATTTTCAATTAACACAAAGTGACAGTTGACCTCAATGGGCTTCAATGGATGTTATTCGATGATATCTGACAAAGTTAGATGCAAACTTACTCAAATATATAAGAAATGTTGAAATTCGACTTCAAATGAGGAAGATAGACTTTGAAAATTTTCAATTATCACAAAGTGACAGTTGACCTCAATGGGCTTCAATGGATGTTATTCGATGATATCTGACAAAGTTAGATGCCAACTCACTCAAATATATAAGAAATGTTGAAATTCGACTTCAAATGAGGAAGATAGACTTTGAAAATTTTCAATTATCACAAAGTGACAGTTGACCTCAATGGGCTTCAATGGATGTTATTCGATGATATCTGACAAAGTTAGATGCAAACTCACTCAAATATATAAGAAATGTTGAAATTCGACTTCAAATGAGGAAGATAGACTATGAAAATTTTCAATTAACACAAAGTGACAGTTGACCTCAATGAGCTTCAATGGATGTTATTCGATGATATCTGACAAAGTTAGATGCGAACTTACTCAAATATATAAGAAATGTTGAAATTCGACTTCAAATGAGGAAGATAGACTTTGAAAATTTTCAATTAACACAAAGTGACAGTTGACCTCAATGGTCTTCAATGGATGTTATTCGATGATATCTGACAAAGTTAGATGCAAACTTACTCAAATATATAAGAAATGTTGAAATTCGACTTCAAATGAGGAAGATAGACTTTGAAAATTTTCAATTAACACAAAGTGACAGTTGGCTTCAATGGGCTTCAATGGATGTTTTTCGATGATATCTGACAAAGTTAGATGCGAACTTACTCAAATATATAAGAAATGTTGAAATTCGACTTCAAATGAGGAAGATAGACTTTGAAAATTTTCAATCAACACAAAGTGACAGTTGACCTCAATGAGCTTCAATGGATGTTATTCGATGATATCTGACAAAGTTAGATGCGAACTTACTCAAATATATAAGAAATGTTGAAATTCGACTTCAAATGAGGAAGATAGACTTTGAAAATTTTCAATTAACACAAAGTGACAGTTGACCTCAATGGGCTTCAATGGATGTTATTCGATGATATCTGACAAAGTTAGATGCAAACTTACTCAAATATATAAGAAATGTTGAAATTCGACTTCAAATGAGGAAGATAGACTTTGAAAATTCTCAATTATCACAAAGTGACAGTTGACCTCAATGGGCTTCAATGGATGTTATTCGATGATATCTGACAAAGTTAGATGCAAACTCACTCAAATATATAAGAAATGTTGAAATTCGACTTGAAATGAGGAAGATAGACTTTGAAAATTTTCAATTATCACAAAGTGACAGTTGACCTCAATGGGCTTCAATGGATGTTATTCGATGATATCTGACAAAGTTAGATGCGAACTTACTCAAATATATAAGAAATGTTGAAATTCGACTTGAAATGAGGAAGATAGACTTTGAAAATTTTCAATTATCACAAAGTGACAGTTGACCTCAATGGGCTTCAATGGATGTTATTCGATGATATCTGACAAAGTTAGATGCAAACTCACTCAAATATATAAGAAATGTTGAAATTCGACTTCAAATGAGGAAGATAGACTTTGAAAATTTTCAATTATCACAAAGTGACAGTTGACCTCAATGGGCTTCAATGGATGTTATTCGATGATATCTGACAAAGTTAGATGCAAACTTACTCAAATATATAAGAAATGTTGAAATTCGACTTCAAATGAGGAAGATAGACTTTGAAAATTTTCAATTATCACAAAGTGACAGTTGACCTCAATGGGCTTCAATGGATGTTATTCGATGATATCTGACAAAGTTAGATGCAAACTCACTCAAATATATAAGAAATGTTGAAATTCGACTTGAAATGAGGAAGATAGACTTTGAAAATTTTCAATTATCACAAAGTGACAGTTGGCTTCAATGGGCTTCAATGGATGTTTTCCGATGATATCTGACAAAGTTAGATGCGAACTTACTCAAATATATAAGAAATGTTGAAATTCGACTTCAAATGAGGAAGATAGACTTTGAAAATTTTCAATCAACACAAAGTGACAGTTGACCTCAATGAGCTTCAATGGATGTTATTCGATGATATCTGACAAAGTTAGATGCGAACTTACTCAAATATATAAGAAATGTTGAAATTCGACTTCAAATGAGGAAGATAGACTTTGAAAATTTTCAATCAACACAAAGTGACAGTTGACCTCAATGAGCTTCAATGGATGTTATTCGATGATATCTGACAAAGTTAGATGCGAACTTACTCAAATATATAAGAAATGTTGAAATTCGACTTCAAATGAGGAAGATAGACTTTGAAAATTTTCAATTAACACAAAGTGACAGTTGACCTCAATGGGCTTCAATGGATGTTATTCGATGATATCTGACAAAGTTAGATGCAAACTTACTCAAATATATAAGAAATGTTGAAATTCGACTTCAAATGAGGAAGATAGACTTTGAAAATTCTCAATTATCACAAAGTGACAGTTGACCTCAATGGGCTTCAATGGATGTTATTCGATGATATCTGACAAAGTTAGATGCAAACTCACTCAAATATATAAGAAATGTTGAAATTCGACTTGAAATGAGGAAGATAGACTTTGAAAATTTTCAATTATCACAAAGTGACAGTTGACCTCAATGGGCTTCAATGGATGTTATTCGATGATATCTGACAAAGTTAGATGCGAACTTACTCAAATATATAAGAAATGTTGAAATTCGACTTGAAATGAGGAAGATAGACTTTGAAAATTTTCAATTATCACAAAGTGACAGTTGACCTCAATGGGCTTCAATGGATGTTATTCGATGATATCTGACAAAGTTAGATGCAAACTCACTCAAATATATAAGAAATGTTGAAATTCGACTTCAAATGAGGAAGATAGACTTTGAAAATTTTCAATTATCACAAAGTGACAGTTGACCTCAATGGGCTTCAATGGATGTTATTCGATGATATCTGACAAAGTTAGATGCAAACTTACTCAAATATATAAGAAATGTTGAAATTCGACTTCAAATGAGGAAGATAGACTTTGAAAATTTTCAATTATCACAAAGTGACAGTTGACCTCAATGGGCTTCAATGGATGTTATTCGATGATATCTGACAAAGTTAGATGCAAACTCACTCAAATATATAAGAAATGTTGAAATTCGACTTGAAATGAGGAAGATAGACTTTGAAAATTTTCAATTATCACAAAGTGACAGTTGGCTTCAATGGGCTTCAATGGATGTTTTCCGATGATATCTGACAAAGTTAGATGCGAACTTACTCAAATATATAAGAAATGTTGAAATTCGACTTCAAATGAGGAAGATAGACTTTGAAAATTTTCAATCAACACAAAGTGACAGTTGACCTCAATGAGCTTCAATGGATGTTATTCGATGATATCTGACAAAGTTAGATGCGAACTTACTCAAATATATAAGAAATGTTGAAATTCGACTTCAAATGAGGAAGATAGACTTTGAAAATTTTCAATCAACACAAAGTGACAGTTGACCTCAATGAGCTTCAATGGATGTTATTCGATGATATCTGACAAAGTTAGATGCAAACTTACTCAAATATATAAGAAATGTTGAAATTCGACTTCAAATGAGGAAGATAGACTTTGAAAATTTTCAATTAACACAAAGTGACAGTTGACCTCAATGGGCTTCAATGGATGTTATTCGATGATATCTGACAAAGTTGGATGCAAACTTACTCAAATATATAAGAAATGTTGAAATTCGACTTCAAATGAGGAAGATAGACTTTGAAAATTTTCAATCAACACAAAGTGACAGTTGACCTCAATGAGCTTCAATGGATGTTATTCGATGATATCTGACAAAGTTAGATGCGAACTTACTCAAATATATAAGAAATGTTGAAATTCGACTTCAAATGAGGAAGATAGACTTTGAAAATTTTCAATTAACACAAAGTGACAGTTGACCTCAATGGTCTTCAATGGATGTTATTCGATGATATCTGACAAAGTTAGATGCAAACTTACTCAAATATATAAGAAATGTTGAAATTCGACTTCAAATGAGGAAGATAGACTTTGAAAATTTTCAATTAACACAAAGTGACAGTTGGCTTCAATGGGCTTCAATGGATGTTTTTCGATGATATCTGACAAAGTTAGATGCGAACTTACTCAAATATATAAGAAATGTTGAAATTCGACTTCAAATGAGGAAGATAGACTTTGAAAATTTTCAATCAACACAAAGTGACAGTTGACCTCAATGAGCTTCAATGGATGTTATTCGATGATATCTGACAAAGTTAGATGCGAACTTACTCAAATATATAAGAAATGTTGAAATTCGTCTTCAAATGAGGAAGATAGACTTTGAAAATTTTCAATTAACACAAAGTGACAGTTGACCTCAATGGGCTTCAATGGATGTTATTCGATGATATCTGACAAAGTTAGATGCAAACTTACTCAAATATATAAGAAATGTTGAAATTCGACTTCAAATGAGGAAGATAGACTTTGAAAATTTTCAATTATCACAAAGTGACAGTTGACCTCAATGGGCTTCAATGGATGTTATTCGATGATATCTGACAAAGTTAGATGCCAACTCACTCAAATATATAAGAAATGTTGAAATTCGACTTCAAATGAGGAAGATAGACTTTGAAAATTTTCAATTATCACAAAGTGACAGTTGACCTCAATGGGCTTCAATGGATGTTATTCGATGATATCTGACAAAGTTAGATGCAAACGCACTCAAATATATAAGAAATGTTGAAATTCGACTTCAAATGAGGAAGATAGACTTTGAAAATTTTCAATTAACACAAAGTGACAGTTGACCTCAATGAGCTTCAAGGGATGTTATTCGATGATATCTGACAAAGTTAGATGCGAACTTACTCAAATATATAAGAAATGTTGAAATTCGACTTCAAATGAGGAAGATAGACTTTGAAAATTTTCAATTATCACAAAGTGACAGTTGACCTCAATGGGCTTCAATGGATGTTTTTCGATGATATCTGACAAAGTTAGATGCGAACTTACTCAAATATATAAGAAATGTTGAAATTCGACTTCAAATGAGGAAGATAGACTTTGAAAATTTTCAATCAACACAAAGTGACAGTTGACCTCAATGAGCTTCAATGGATGTTATTCGATGATATCTGACAAAGTTAGATGCGAACTTACTCAAATATATAAGAAATGTTGAAATTCGACTTGAAATGAGGAAGATAGACTTTGAAAATTTTCAATTAACACAAAGTGACAGTTGACCTCAATGAGCTTCAATGGATGTTATTCGATGATATCTGACAAAGTTAGATGCGAACTTACTCAAATATATAAGAAATGTTGAAATTCGACTTCAAATGAGGAAGATAGACTTTGAAAATTTTCAATTATCACAAAGTGACAGTTGACCTCAATGGGCTTCAATGGATGTTTTTCGATGATATCTGACAAAGTTAGATGCGAACTTACTCAAATATATAAGAAATGTTGAAATTCGACTTCAAATGAGGAAGATAGACTTTGAAAATTTTCAATCAACACAAAGTGACAGTTGACCTCAATGAGCTTCAATGGATGTTATTCGATGATATCTGACAAAGTTAGATGCAAACTTACTCAAATATATAAGAAATGTTGAAATTCGACTTCAAATGAGGAAGATAGACTTTGAAAATTTTCAATTATCACAAAGTGACAGTTGACCTCAATGGGCTTCAATGGATGTTATTCGATGATATCTGACAAAGTTAGATGCAAACTCACTCAAATATATAAGAAATGTTGAAATTCGACTTGAAATGAGGAAGATAGACTTTGAAAATTTTCAATCAACACAAAGTGACAGTTGACCTCAATGAGCTTCAATGGATGTTATTCGATGATATCTGACAAAGTTAGATGCGAACTTACTCAAATATATAAGAAATGTTGAAATTCGACTTCAAATGAGGAAGATAGACTTTGAAAATTTTCAATCAACACAAAGTGACAGTTGACCTCAATGAGCTTCAATGGATGTTATTCGATGATATCTGACAAAGTTAGATGCGAACTTACTCAAATATATAAGAAATGTTGAAATTCGACTTCAAATGAGGAAGATAGACTTTGAAAATTTTCAATTAACACAAAGTGACAGTTGACCTCAATGGGCTTCAATGGATGTTATTCGATGATATCTGACAAAGTTGGATGCAAACTTACTCAAATATATAAGAAATGTTGAAATTCGACTTCAAATGAGGAAGATAGACTTTGAAAATTTTCAATCAACACAAAGTGACAGTTGACCTCAATGAGCTTCAATGGATGTTATTCGATGATATCTGACAAAGTTAGATGCGAACTTACTCAAATATATAAGAAATGTTGAAATTCGACTTCAAATGAGGAAGATAGACTTTGAAAATTTTCAATTAACACAAAGTGACAGTTGACCTCAATGGTCTTCAATGGATGTTATTCGATGATATCTGACAAAGTTAGATGCGAACTTACTCAAATATATAAGAAATGTTGAAATTCGACTTGAAATGAGGAAGATAGACTTTGAAAATTTTCAATTAACACAAAGTGACAGTTGACCTCAATGAGCTTCAATGGATGTTATTCGATGATATCTGACAAAGTTAGATGCGAACTTTCTCAAATATATAAGAAATGTTGAAATTCGACTTCAAATGAGGAAGATAGACTTTGAAAATTTTCAATTATCACAAAGTGACAGTTGACCTCAATGGGCTTCAATGGATGTTATTCGATGATATCTGACAAAGTTAGATGCAAACTCACTCAAATATATAAGAAATGTTGAAATTCGACTTCAAATGAGGAAGATAGACTTTGAAAATTTTCAATTAACACAAAGTGACAGTTGACCTCAATGAGCTTCAATGGATGTTATTCGATGATATCTGACAAAGTTAGATGCAAACTTACTCAAATATATAAGAAATGTTGAAATTCGACTTCAAATGAGGAAGATAGACTTTGAAAATTTTCAATTATCACAAAGTGACAGTTGACCTCAATGGGCTTCAATGGATGTTATTCGATGATATCTGACAAAGTTAGATGCGAACTTACTCAAATATATAAGAAATGTTGAAATTCGACTTCAAATGAGGAAGATAGACTTTGAAAATTTTCAATTATCACAAAGTGACAGTTGACCTCAATGGGCTTCAATGGATGTTATTCGATGATATCTGACAAAGTTAGATGCGAACTTACTAAAATATATAAGAAATGTTGAAATTCGACTTCAAATGAGGAAGATAGACTTTGAAAATTTTCAATTAACACAAAGTGACAGTTGACCTCAATGGGCTTCAATGGATGTTATTCGATGATATCTGACAAAGTTAGATGCAAACTTACTCAAATATATAAGAAATGTTGAAATTCGACTTCAAATGAGGAAGATAGACTTTGAAAATTTTCAATTATCACAAAGTGACAGTTGACCTCAATGGGCTTCAATGGATGTTATTCGATGATATCTGACAAAGTTAGATGCGAACTTACTCAAATATATAAGAAATGTTGAAATTCGACTTCAAATGAGGAAGATAGACTTTGAAAATTTTCAATTATCACAAAGTGACAGTTGACCTCAATGGGCTTCAATGGATGTTATTCGATGATATCTAACAAAGTTAGATGCGAACTTAGTCAAATATATAGAAATGTTGAAATTCGACTTCAAATGAGGAAGATAGACTTTGAAAATTTTCAATTAACACAAAGTGACAGTTGACCTCAATGGGCTTCAATGGATGTTTTTCGATGATATCTGACAAAGTTAGATGCGAACTTACTCAAATATATAAGAAATGTTGAAATTCGACTTCAAATGAGGAAGATAGACTTTGAAAATTTTCAATTAACACAAAGTGACAGTTGACCTCAATGGGCTTCAATGGATGTTATTCGATGATATCTAACAAAGTTAGATGCGAACTTACTCAAATATATAGAAATGTTGAAATTCGACTTCAAATGAGGAAGATAGACTTTGAAAATTTTCAATTAACACAAAGTGACAGTTGACCTCAATGGGCTTCAATGGATGTTTTTCGATGATATCTGACAAAGTTAGATGCGAACTTACTCAAATATATAAGAAATGTTGAAATTCGACTTCAAATGAGGAAGATAGACTTTGAAAATTTTCAATTATCACAAAGTGACAGTTGACCTCAATGGGCTTCAATGGATGTTATTCGATGATATCTAACAAAGTTAGATGCGAACTTACTCAAATATATAGAAATGTTGAAATTCGACTTCAAATGAGGAAGATAGACTTTGAAAATTTTCAATTAACACAAAGTGACAGTTGACCTCAATGGGCTTCAATGGATGTTTTTCGATGATATCTGACAAAGTTAGATGCAAACTTACTCAAATATATAAGAAATGTTGAAATTCGACTTCAAATGAGGAAGATAGACTTTGAAAATTTTCAATTAACACAAAGTGACAGTTGACTTCAATGGGCTTCAATGGATGTTTTTCGATAATATCTGACAAAGTTAGATGCGAACTCACTCAAATATATAAGAAATGTTGAAATTCGACTTCAAATGAGGAAGATAGACTTTGAAAATTTTCAATTAACACAAAGTGACAGTTGACCTCAATGAGCTTCAATGGATGTTATTCGATGATATCTGACAAAGTTAGATGCGAACTTACTAAAATATATAAGAAATGTTGAAATTCGACTTCAAATGAGGAAGATAGACTTTGAAAATTTTCAATTAACACAAAGTGACAGTTGACTTCAATGGGCTTCAATGGATGTTTTTCGATGATATCTGACAAAGTTAGATGCAAACTCACTCAAATATATAAGAAATGTTGAAATTCGACTTCAAATGAGGAAGATAGATTTTGAGAATTTTCAATTATCACAAAGTGACAGTTGACCTCAATGGGCTTCAATGGATGTTATTCGATGATATCTGACAAAGTTAGATGCAAACTCACTCAAATATATAAGAAATGTTGAAATTCGACTTCAAATGAGGAAGATAGACTTTGAAAATTTTCAATTATCACAAAGTGACAGTTGACCTCAATGGGCTTCAATGGATGTTATTCGATGATATCTGACAAAGTTAGATGCAAACTCACTCAAATATATAAGAAATGTTGAAATTCGACTTCAAATGAGGAAGATAGACTTTGAAAATTTTCAATTAACACAAAGTGACAGTTGACTTCAATGGGCTTCAATGGATGTTTTTCGATAATATCTGACAAAGTTAGATGCAAACTCACTCAAATATATAGGAAATGTTGAAATTCGACTTCAAATGAGGAAGATAGACTTTGAAAATTTTCAATTAACACAAAGTGACAGTTGACCTCAATGAGCTTCAATGGATGTTATTCGATGATATCTGACAAAGTTAGATGCGAACTTACTAAAATATATAAGAAATGTTGAAATTCGACTTCAAATGAGGAAGATAGACTTTGAAAATTTTCAATTAACACAAAGTGACAGTTGACCTCAATGGGCTTCAATGGATGTTTTTCGATGATATCTGACAAAGTTAGATGCGAACTTACTCAAATATATAAGAAATGTTGAAATTCGACTTCAAATGAGGAAGATAGACTTTGAAAATTTTCAATTAACACAAAGTGACAGTTGACCTCAATGGGCTTCAATGGATGTTATTCGATGATATCTGACAAAGTTAGATGCAAACTCACTCAAATATATAAGAAATGTTGAAATTCGACTTCAAATGAGGAAGATAGACTTTGAAAATTTTCAATTAACACAAAGTGACAGTTGACTTCAATGGGCTTCAATGGATGTTTTTCGATGATATCTGACAAAGTTAGATGCAAACTCACTCAAATATATAAGAAATGTTGAAATTCGACTTCAAATGAGGAAGATAGATTTTGAAAATTTTCAATTATCACAAAGTGACAGTTGACCTCAATGGGCTTCAATGGATGTTATTCGATGATATCTGACAAAGTTAGATGCAAACTCACTCAAATATATAAGAAATGTTGAAATTCGACTTCAAATGAGGAAGATAGACTTTGAAAATTTTCAATTATCACAAAGTGACAGTTGACCTCAATGGGCTTCAATGGATGTTATTCGATGATATCTGACAAAGTTAGATGCAAACTCACTCAAATATATAAGAAATGTTGAAATTCGACTTCAAATGAGGAAGATAGACTTTGAAAATTTTCAATTAACACAAAGTGACAGTTGACTTCAATGGGCTTCAATGGATGTTTTTCGATGATATCTGACAAAGTTAGATGCAAACTCACTCAAATATATAAGAAATGTTGAAATTCGACTTCAAATGAGGAAGATAGACTTTGAAAATTTTCAATTATCACAAAGTGACAGTTGACCTCAATGGGCTTCAATGGATGTTATTGGATGATATCTGACAAAGTTAGATGCGAACTTACTCAAATATATAAGAAATGTTGAAATTCGACTTCAAATGAGGAAGATAGACTTTGAAAATTTTCAATTAACACAAAGTGACAGTTGACCTCAATGGGCTTCAATGGATGTTTTTCGATGATATCTGACAAAGTTAGATGCGAACTTACTCAAATATATAAGAAATGTTGAAATTCGACTTCAAATGAGGAAGATAGACTTTGAAAATTTTCAATTAACACAAAGTGACAGTTGACCTCAATGGGCTTCAATGGATGTTATTCGATGATATCTGACAAAGTTAGATGCAAACTCACTCAAATATATAAGAAATGTTGAAATTCGACTTCAAATGAGGAAGATAGACTTTGAAAATTTTCAATTAACACAAAGTGACAGTTGACTTCAATGGGCTTCAATGGATGTTTTTCGATGATATCTGACAAAGTTAGATGCAAACTCACTCAAATATATAAGAAATGTTGAAATTCGACTTCAAATGAGGAAGATAGATTTTGAAAATTTTCAATTATCACAAAGTGACAGTTGACCTCAATGGGCTTCAATGGATGTTATTCGATGATATCTGACAAAGTTAGATGCAAACTCACTCAAATATATAAGAAATGTTGAAATTCGACTTCAAATGAGGAAGATAGACTTTGAAAATTTTCAATTAACACAAAGTGACAGTTGACTTCAATGGGCTTCAATGGATGTTTTTCGATGATATCTGACAAAGTTAGATGCAAACTCACTCAAATATATAAGAAATGTTGAAATTCGACTTCAAATGAGGAAGATAGACTTTGAAAATTTTCAATTATCACAAAGTGACAGTTGACCTCAATGGGCTTCAATGGATGTTATTGGATGATATCTGACAAAGTTAGATGCGAACTTACTCAAATATATAAGAAATGTTGAAATTCGACTTCAAATGAGGAAGATAGACTTTGAAAATTTTCAATTATCACAAAGTGACAGTTGACATCAATGGGCTTCAATGGATGTTATTCGATGATATCTGACAAAGTTAGATGCAAACTCACTCAAATATATAAGAAATGTTGAAATTCGACTTCAAATGAGGAAGATAGACTTTGAAAATTTTCAATTATCACAAAGTGACAGTTGACCTCAATGGGCTTCAATGGATGTTATTCGATGATATCTGACAAAGTTAGATGCAAACTCACTCAAATATATAAGAAATGTTGAAATTCGACTTCAAATGAGGAAGATAGACTTTGAAAATTTTCAATTATCACAAAGTGACAGTTGACCTCAATGGGCTTCAATGGATGTTATTCGATGATATCTGACAAAGTTAGATGCAAACTCACTCAAATATATAAGAAATGTTGAAATTCGACTTCAAATGAGGAAGATAGACTTTGAAAATTTTCAATTATCACAAAGTGACAGTTGACCTCAATGGGCTTCAATGGATGTTATTCGATGATATCTGACAAAGTTAGATGCAAACTCACTCAAATATATAAGAAATGTTGAAATTCGACTTCAAATGAGGAAGATAGACTTTGAAAATTTTCAATTAACACAAAGTGACAGTTGACTTCAATGGGCTTCAATGGATGTTTTTCGATAATATCTGACAAAGTTAGATGCGAACTCACTCAAATATATAAGAAATGTTGAAATTCGACTTCAAATGAGGAAGATAGACTTTGAAAATTTTCAATTAACACAAAGTGACAGTTGACCTCAATGAGCTTCAATGGATGTTATTCGATGATATCTGACAAAGTTAGATGCGAACTTACTAAAATATATAAGAAATGTTGAAATTCGACTTCAAATGAGGAAGATAGACTTTGAAAATTTTCAATTAACACAAAGTGACAGTTGACCTCAATGGGCTTCAATGGATGTTTTTCGATGATATCTGACAAAGTTAGATGCGAACTTACTCAAATATATAAGAAATGTTGAAATTCGACTTCAAATGAGGAAGATAGACTTTGAAAATTTTCAATTAACACAAAGTGACAGTTGACCTCAATGGGCTTCAATGGATGTTATTCGATGATATCTGACAAAGTTAGATGCAAACTCACTCAAATATATAAGAAATGTTGAAATTCGACTTCAAATGAGGAAGATAGACTTTGAAAATTTTCAATTAACACAAAGTGACAGTTGACTTCAATGGGCTTCAATGGATGTTTTTCGATGATATCTGACAAAGTTAGATGCAAACTCACTCAAATATATAAGAAATGTTGAAATTCGACTTCAAATGAGGAAGATAGATTTTGAAAATTTTCAATTATCACAAAGTGACAGTTGACCTCAATGGGCTTCAATGGATGTTATTCGATGATATCTGACAAAGTTAGATGCAAACTCACTCAAATATATAAGAAATGTTGAAATTCGACTTCAAATGAGGAAGATAGACTTTGAAAATTTTCAATTATCACAAAGTGACAGTTGACCTCAATGGGCTTCAATGGATGTTATTCGATGATATCTGACAAAGTTAGATGCAAACTCACTCAAATATATAAGAAATGTTGAAATTCGACTTCAAATGAGGAAGATAGACTTTGAAAATTTTCAATTAACACAAAGTGACAGTTGACTTCAATGGGCTTCAATGGATGTTTTTCGATAATATCTGACAAAGTTAGATGCGAACTCACTCAAATATATAAGAAATGTTGAAATTCGACTTCAAATGAGGAAGATAGACTTTGAAAATTTTCAATTAACACAAAGTGACAGTTGACCTCAATGAGCTTCAATGGATGTTATTCGATGATATCTGACAAAGTTAGATGCGAACTTACTAAAATATATAAGAAATGTTGAAATTCGACTTCAAATGAGGAAGATAGACTTTGAAAATTTTCAATTAACACAAAGTGACAGTTGACCTCAATGGGCTTCAATGGATGTTTTTCGATGATATCTGACAAAGTTAGATGCGAACTTACTCAAATATATAAGAAATGTTGAAATTCGACTTCAAATGAGGAAGATAGACTTTGAAAATTTTCAATTAACACAAAGTGACAGTTGACCTCAATGGGCTTCAATGGATGTTATTCGATGATATCTGACAAAGTTAGATGCAAACTCACTCAAATATATAAGAAATGTTGAAATTCGACTTCAAATGAGGAAGATAGACTTTGAAAATTTTCAATTAACACAAAGTGACAGTTGACTTCAATGGGCTTCAATGGATGTTTTTCGATGATATCTGACAAAGTTAGATGCAAACTCACTCAAATATATAAGAAATGTTGAAATTCGACTTCAAATGAGGAAGATAGATTTTGAAAATTTTCAATTATCACAAAGTGACAGTTGACCTCAATGGGCTTCAATGGATGTTATTCGATGATATCTGACAAAGTTAGATGCAAACTCACTCAAATATATAAGAAATGTTGAAATTCGACTTCAAATGAGGAAGATAGACTTTGAAAATTTTCAATTATCACAAAGTGACAGTTGACCTCAATGGGCTTCAATGGATGTTATTCGATGATATCTGACAAAGTTAGATGCAAACTCACTCAAATATATAAGAAATGTTGAAATTCGACTTCAAATGAGGAAGATAGACTTTGAAAATTTTCAATTAACACAAAGTGACAGTTGACTTCAATGGGCTTCAATGGATGTTTTTCGATGATATCTGACAAAGTTAGATGCAAACTCACTCAAATATATAAGAAATGTTGAAATTCGACTTCAAATGAGGAAGATAGACTTTGAAAATTTTCAATTATCACAAAGTGACAGTTGACCTCAATGGGCTTCAATGGATGTTATTGGATGATATCTGACAAAGTTAGATGCGAACTTACTCAAATATATAAGAAATGTTGAAATTCGACTTCAAATGAGGAAGATAGACTTTGAAAATTTTCAATTATCACAAAGTGACAGTTGACATCAATGGGCTTCAATGGATGTTATTCGATGATATCTGACAAAGTTAGATGCAAACTCACTCAAATATATAAGAAATGTTGAAATTCGACTTCAAATGAGGAAGATAGACTTTGAAAATTTTCAATTATCACAAAGTGACAGTTGACCTCAATGGGCTTCAATGGATGTTATTCGATGATATCTGACAAAGTTAGATGCAAACTCACTCAAATATATAAGAAATGTTGAAATTCGACTTCAAATGAGGAAGATAGACTTTGAAAATTTTCAATTATCACAAAGTGACAGTTGACCTCAATGGGCTTCAATGGATGTTATTCGATGATATCTGACAAAGTTAGATGCAAACTCACTCAAATATATAAGAAATGTTGAAATTCGACTTCAAATGAGGAAGATAGACTTTGAAAATTTTCAATTATCACAAAGTGACAGTTGACCTCAATGGGCTTCAATGGATGTTATTCGATGATATCTGACAAAGTTAGATGCAAACTCACTCAAATATATAAGAAATGTTGAAATTCGACTTCAAATGAGGAAGATAGACTTTGAAAATTTTCAATTAACACAAAGTGACAGTTGACTTCAATGGGCTTCAATGGATGTTTTTCGATGATATCTGACAAAGTTAGATGCAAACTCACTCAAATATATAAGAAATGTTGAAATTCGACTTCAAATGAGGAAGATAGACTTTGAAAATTTTCAATTATCACAAAGTGACAGTTGACCTCAATGGGCTTCAATGGATGTTATTGGATGATATCTGACAAAGTTAGATGCGAACTTACTCAAATATATAAGAAATGTTGAAATTCGACTTCAAATGAGGAAGATAGACTTTGAAAATTTTCAATTAACACAAAGTGACAGTTGACCTCAATGGGCTTCAATGGATGTTATTCGATGATATCTGACAAAGTTAGGTGCGAACTCACTCAAATATATAAGAAATGTTGAAATTCGACTTCAAATGAGGAAGATAGACTTTGAAAATTTTCAATTAACACAAAGTGACAGTTGACCTCAATGGGCTTCAATGGATGTTATTCGATGATATCTGACAAAGTTAGATGCAAACTCACTCAAATATATAAGAAATGTTGAAATTCGACTTCAAATGAGGAAGATAGACTTTGAAAATTTTCAATTAACACAAAGTGACAGTTGACCTCAATGGGCTTCAATGGATGTTATTCGATGATATCTGACAAAGTTAGATGCAAACTCACTCAAATATATAAGAAATGTTGAAATTCGACTTCAAATGAGGAAGATAGACTTTGAAAATTTTCAATTAACACAAAGTGACAGTTGACTTCAATGGGCTTCAATGGATGTTTTTCGATGATATCTGACAAAGTTAGATGCAAACTCACTCAAATATATAAGAAATGTTGAAATTCGACTTCAAATGAGGAAGATAGATTTTGAAAATTTTCAATTAACACAAAGTGACAGTTGACTTCAATGGGCTTCAATGGATGTTTTTCGATGATATCTGACAAAGTTAGATGCAAACTCACTCAAATATATAAGAAATGTTGAAATTCGACTTCAAATGAGGAAGATAGACTTTGAAAATTTTCAATCAACACAAAGTGACAGTTGACCTCAATGAGCTTCAATGGATGTTTTTCGATGATATCTGACAAAGTTAGATGCAAACTCACTCAAATATATAAGAAATGTTGAAATTCGACTTCAAATGAGGAAGATAGACTTTGAAAATTTTCAATTAACACAAAGTGACAGTTGACCTCAATGAGCTTCAATGGATGTTATTCGATGATATCTGACAAAGTTAGATGCGAACTTACTCAAATATATAAGAAATGTTGAAATTCGACTTCAAATGAGGAAGATAGACTTTGAAAATTTTCAATTAACACAAAGTGACAGTTGACCTCAATGGGCTTCAATGGATGTTATTCGATGATATCTGACAAAGTTAGATGCAAACTCACTCAAATATATAAGAAATGTTGAAATTCGACTTGAAATGAGGAAGATAGACTTTGAAAATTTTCAATTATCACAAAGTGACAGTTGACCTCAATGGGCTTCAATGGATGTTATTCGATGATATCTGACAAAGTTAGATGCAAACTCACTCAAATATATAAGAAATGTTGAAATTCGACTTGAAATGAGGAAGATAGACTTTGAAAATTTTCAATTATCACAAAGTGACAGTTGACCTCAATGGGCTTCAATGGATGTTATTCGATGATATCTGACAAAGTTAGATGCGAACTTACTTAAATATATAAGAAATGTTGAAATTCGACTTGAAATGAGGAAGATAGACTTTGAAAATTTTCAATTATCACAAAGTGACAGTTGACCTCAATGGGCTTCAATGGATGTTATTCGATGATATCTGACAAAGTTAGATGCAAACTCACTCAAATATATAAGAAATGTTGAAATTCGACTTCAAATGAGGAAGATAGACTTTGAAAATTTTCAATTATCACAAAGTGACAGTTGACCTCAATGGGCTTCAATGGATGTTATTCGATGATATCTGACAAAGTTAGATGCGAACTTACTCAAATATATAAGAAATGTTGAAATTCGACTTCAAATGAGGAAGATAGACTTTGAAAATTTTCAATTATCACAAAGTGACAGTTGACCTCAATGGGCTTCAATGGATGTTATTCGATGATATCTGACAAAGGTAGATGCAAACTCACTCAAATATATAAGAAATGTTGAAATTCGACTTCAAATTAGGAAGAAGGACTTTGAAAATTTTCAATTATCACAAAGTGACAGTTGGCTTCAATGGGCTTCAATGGATGTTTTTCGATGATATCTGACAAAGTTAGACGCAAACTCACTCAAATATATGAGAAATGTTGAAATTCGACTCCAAATGAGGAAGATAGACTTTGAAAATTTTCAATAAACACAAAGTGACAGTTGACCTCAATGGGCTTCAATGGATGTTATTCGATGATATCTGACAAAGTTAGATGCAAACTCACTCAAATATATAAGAAATGTTGAAATTCGACTTCAAATGAGGAAGATAGACTTTGAAAATTTTCAATTATCACAAAGTGACTGTTGACCTCAATGGGCTTCAATGGATGTTATTCGATGATATCTGACAAAGTTAGATGCAAACTCACTCAAATATATAAGAAATGTTGAAATTCGACTTCAAATGAGGAAGAGAGACTTTGAAAATTTTCAATTATCACAAAGTGACAGTTGACCTCAATGGGCTTCAATGGATGTTATTCGACGATATCTGACAAAGTTAGATGCAAACTCACTCAAATATATAAGGAATTTTGAAATTCGACTTCAAATGAGGAAGATAGACTTTGAAAATTTTCAATTAACACAAAGTGACAGTTGGCTTCAATGGGCTTCAATGGATGTTTTTCGATGATATCTGACAAAGTTAGACGCAAACTCACTCAAATATATGAGAAATGTTGAAATTCGACTTCAAATGAGGAAGATAGACTTCGAAAATTTTCAATTAACACAAAGTGACAGTTGACCTCAATGGGCTTCAATGGATGTTATTCGATGATATCTGACAAAGTTAGAAGCGAACTTATTCAAATATATAAGAAATGTTGAAATTCGACTTCAAATGAGGAAGAAAGACTTTGAAAATTTTCAATTATCACAAAGTGACAGTTGGCTTCAATGGGCTTCAATGGATGTTTTTCGATAATATCTGACAAAGTTAGACGCAAACTCACTCAAATATATGAGAAATGTTGAAATTCGACTTCAAATGAGGAAGATAGACTTCGAAAATTTTCAATTAACACAAAGTGACAGTTGACTTCAATGGGCTTCAATGGATGTTAATCGACGATATCTGACCGAGTTAGATGCGATTTCACTCAAATATATAAGAAATGTTGAAATTCGACTTCAAATGAGGAAGATAGACTTTGAAAATTTTCAATTAACACAAAGTGACAGTTGACCTCAATGGGCTTCAATGGATGTTATTCGATGATATCTGACAAAGTTAGATGCAAACTTACTCAAATATATAAGAAATGTTGAAATTCGACTTCAAATGAGGAAGATAGACTTTGAAAATTTTCAATTATCACAAAGTGACAGTTGGCTTCAATGGGCTTCAATGGATGTTTTTCGATAATATCTGACAAAGTTAGACGCAAACTCACTCAAATATATGAGGAATGTTGAAATTCGACTTCAAATGAGGAAGATAGACTTTGAAAATTTTCAATTAACACAAAGTGACAGTTGACTTCAATGGGCTTCAATGGATGTTGATCGACGATATCTGACAGAGTTAGATGCGATTTCACTCAAATATATAAGAAATGTTGAAATTCGACTTCAAATGAGGAAGATAGACTTTGAAAATTTTCAATTAACACAAAGTGACAGTTGACCTCAATGAGCTTCAATGGATGTTATTCGATGATATCTGACAAAGTTAGAAGCGAACTTACTCAAATATATAAGAAATGTTGAAATTCGACTTCAAATGAGGAAGAAAGACTTCGAAAATTTTCAATTAACACAAAGTGACAGTTGACTTCAATGGGCTTCAATGGATGTTAATCGACGATATCTGACCGAGTTAGATGCGATTTTACTCAAATATATAAGAAATATTGAAATTCGACTTCAAATGAGGAAGATAGACTTTGAAAATTTTCAATTAACACAAAGTGACAGTTGACCTCAATGGGCTTCAATGGATGCTTTTCGATAATATCTGACAAAGTTAGACGCAAACTCACTCAAATATATGAGAAATGTTGAAATTCGACTTCAAATGAGGAAGATAGACTTCGAAAATTTTCAATTAACACAAAGTGACAGTTGACTTCAATGGGCTTCAATGGATGTTAATCGACGATATCTGACCGAGTTAGATGCGATTTTACTCAAATATATAAGAAATATTGAAATTCGACTTCAAATGAGGAAGATAGACTTTGAAAATTTTCAATTAACACAAAGTGACAGTTGACCTCAATGGGCTTCAATGGATGTTATTCGATGATATCTGACAAAGTTAGATGCAAACTTACTCAAATATATAAGAAATGTTGAAATTCGACTTCAAATGAGGAAGATAGACTTTGAAAATTTTCAATTATCACAAAGTGACAGTTGGCTTCAATGGGCTTCAATGGATGTTTTTCGATAATATCTGACAAAGTTAGACGCAAACTCACTCAAATATATGAGGAATGTTGAAATTCGACTTCAAATGAGGAAGATAGACTTTGAAAATTTTCAATTAACACAAAGTGACAGTTGACTTCAATGGGCTTCAATGGATGTTGATCGACGATATCTGACAGAGTTAGATGCGATTTCACTCAAATATATAAGAAATGTTGAAATTCGACTTCAAATGAGGAAGATAGACTTTGAAAATTTTCAATTAACACAAAGTGACAGTTGACCTCAATGAGCTTCAATGGATGTTATTCGATGATATCTGACAAAGTTAGAAGCGAACTTACTCAAATATATAAGAAATGTTGAAATTCGACTTCAAATGAGGAAGAAAGACTTTGAAAATTTTCAATTATCACAAAGTGACAGTTGGCTTCAATGGGCTTCAATGGATGCTTTTCGATAATATCTGACAAAGTTAGACGCAAACTCACTCAAATATATGAGAAATGTTGAAATTCGACTTCAAATGAGGAAGATAGACTTCGAAAATTTTCAATTAACACAAAGTGACAGTTGACTTCAATGGGCTTCAATGGATGTTAATCGACGATATCTGACCGAGTTAGATGCGATTTCACTCAAATATATAAGAAATATTGAAATTCGACTTCAAATGAGGAAGATAGACTTTGAAAATTTTCAATTAACACAAAGTGACAGTTGACCTCAATGGGCTTCAATGGATGTTATTCGATGATATCTGACAAAGTTAGATGCAAACTTACTCAAATATATAAGAAATGTTGAAATTCGACTTCAAATGAGGAAGATTGACTTTGAAAATTTTCAATTATCACAAAGTGACAGTTGGCTTCAATGGGCTTCAATGGATGTTATTCGATGATATCTGACAAAGTTAGACGCAAACTCACTCAAATATATGAGAAATGTTGAAATTCGACTTCAAATGAGGAAGATAGACTTTGAAAATTTTCAATTAACACAAAGTGACAGTTGACTTCAATGGGCTTCAATGGATGTTAATCGACGATATCTGACAGAGTTAGATGCGATTTCACTCAAATATATAAGAAATGTTGAAATTCGACTTCAAATGAGGAAGATAGACTTTGAAAATTTTCAATTAACACAAAGTGACAGTTGACCTCAATGAGCTTCAATGGATGTTATTCGATGATATCTGACAAAGTTAGGTGCGAACTCACTCAAATATATAAGAAATGTTGAAATTCGACTTCAAATGAGGAAGATAGACTTTGAAAATTTTCAATTATCACAAAGTGACAGTTGGCTTCAATGGGCTTCAATAGATGTTTTTCGATGATATCTGACAAAGTTAGACGCAAACTCACTCAAATATATGAGAAATGTTGAAATTCGACTTCAAATGAGGAAGATAGACTTTGAAAATTTTCAATTAACACAAAGTGACAGTTGACCTCAATGGGCTTCAATGGATGTTATTCGATGATATCTGACAAAGTTAGATGCAAACTTACTCAAATATATAAGAAATGTTGAAATTCGACTTCAAATGAGGAAGATAGACTTTGAAAATTTTCAATTATCACAAAGTGATAGTTGACCTCAATGAGCTTCAATGGATGTTATTCGATGATATCTGACAAAGTTAGATGCAAACTCACTCAAATATATAAGAAATGTTGAAATTCGACTTCAAATGAGGAAGATAGACTTTGAAAATTTTCAATTATCACAAAGTGACAGTTGACTTCAATGGGCTTCAATGGATGTTATTCGATGATATCTGACAAAGTTAGATGCAAACTCACTCGAATATATAAGAAATGTTGAAATTCGACTTCAAATGAGGAAGATAGACTTTGAAAATTTTCAATTATCACAAAGTGACAGTTGACCTCAATGGGCTTCAATGGATGTTATTCGATGATATCTGACAAAGTTAGGTGCGAACTCACTCAAATATATAAGAAATGTTGAAATTCGACTTCAAATGAGGAAGATAGACTTTGAAAATTTTCAATTAACACAAAGTGACAGTTGACCTCAATGGGCTTCAATGGATGTTATTCGATGATATCTGACAAAGTTAGATGCAAACTCACTCAAATATATAAGAAATGTTGAAATTCGACTTCAAATGAGGAAGATAGACTTTGAAAATTTTCAATTAACACATAGTGACAGTTGACCTCAATGGGCTTCAATGGATGTTATTCGATGATATCTGACAAAGTTAGATGCAAACTCACTCAAATATATAAGAAATGTTGAAATTCGACTTCAAATGAGGAAGATAGACTTTGA
This sequence comes from Diorhabda sublineata, assembly GCF_026230105.1. Lineage (NCBI taxonomy): Eukaryota > Metazoa > Arthropoda > Insecta > Coleoptera > Chrysomelidae > Diorhabda > Diorhabda sublineata. The sequence goes on from NW_026614256.1 coordinate 52,382, forward strand.
AAATTTTCAATTATCACAAAGTGACAGTTGACCTCAATGGGCTTCAATGGATGTTTTTCGATGATATCTGACAAAGTTAGATGCGAACTCACTCAAATATATAAGAAATGTTGAAATTCGACTTCAAATGAGGAAGATAGACTTTGAAAATTTTCAATTATCACAAAGTGACAGTTGACCTCAATGGGCTTCAATGGATGTTATTCGATGATATCTGACAAAGTTAGATGCAAACTCACTCAAATATATAAGAAATGTTGAAATTCGACTTCAAATGAGGAAGATAGACTTTGAAAATTTTCAATTAACACAAAGTGACAGTTGACTTCAATGGGCTTCAATGGATGTTAATCGACGATATCTGACAGAGTTAGATGCGATTTCGCTCAAATATATATGAAATGTTGAAATTCGACTTCAAATGAGGAAGATAGACTTTGAAAATTTTCAATTATCACAAAGTGACAGTTGACCTCAATGGGCTTCAATGGATGTTATTCGATGATATCTGACAAAGTTAGATGCGAACTTACTCAAATATATAAGAAATGTTGAAATTCGATCTCAAATGAGGAAGAAAGACTTTGAAAATTTTCAATTATCACAAAGTGACAGTTGGCTTCAGTGGGCTTCAATGGATGTTTTTCGATAATATCTGACAAAGTTAGACGCAAACTCACTCAAATATATGAGAAATGTTGAAATTCGACTTCAAATGAGGAAGATAGACTTTGAAAATTTTCAATTAACACAAAGTGACAGTTGACTTCAATGGGCTTCAATGGATGTTAATCGACGATATCTGACAGAGTTAGATGCGATTTCACTCAAATATATAAGAAATGTTGAAATTCGACTTCAAATGAGGAAGATAGACTTTGAAAATTTTCAATTATCACAAAGTGACAGTTGACCTCAATGGGCTTCAATGGATGTTATTCGATGATATCTGACAAAGTTAGATGCGAACTTACTCAAATATATAAGAAATGTTGAAATTCGACTTCAAATGAGGAAGAAAGACTTTGAAAATTTTCAATTATCACAAAGTGACAGTTGGCTTCAATGGGCTTCAATGGATGTTTTTCGATAATATCTGACAAAGTTAGACGCAAACTCACTCAAATATATGAGAAATGTTGAAATTCGACTTCAAATGAGGAAGATAGACTTTGAAAATTTTCAATTAACACAAAGTGACAGTTGACTTCAATGGGCTTCAATGGATGTTAATCGACGATATCTGACAGAGTTAGATGCGATTTCACTCAAATATATAAGAAATGTTGAAATTCGACTTCAAATGAGGAAGATAGACTTTGAAAATTTTCAATTAACACAAAGTGACAGTTGACCTCAATGGGCTTCAATGGATGTTATTCGATGATATCTGACAAAGTTAGATGCAAACTCACTCAAATATATAAGAAATGTTGAAATTCGACTTCAAATGAGGAAGATAGACTTTGAAAATTTTCAATTATCACAAAGTGACAGTTGACCTCAATGGGCTTCAATGGATGTTATTCGATGATATCTGACAAAGTTAGATGCAAACTCACTCAAATATATAAGAAATGTTGAAATTCGACTTCAAATGAGGAAGATAGACTTTGAAAATTTTCAATTAACACAAAGTGACAGTTGACTTCAATGGGCTTCAATGGATGTTAATCGACGATATCTGACAGAGTTAGATGTGATTCCACTCAAATATATAAGAAATGTTGAAATTCGACTTCAAATGAGGAAGATAGACTTTGAAAATTTTCAATAAACACAAAGTGACAGTTGGCTTCAATGGGCTTCAATTGATGTTTTTCGATGATATCTGACAAAGTTAGACGAAAACTCACTCAAATATATAAGAAATGTTGAAATTCGACTTCAAATGAGGAAGATAGACTTTGAAAATTTTCAATTAACACAAAGTGACAGTTGGCTTCAATGGGCTTCAATTGATGTTAATCGACGATATCTGACAGAGTTAGATGCGATTCCACTCAAATATATAAGAAATGTTGAAATTCGACTTCAAATGAGGAAGATAGACTTTGAAAATTTTCAATTAACACAAAGTGACAGTTGGCTTCAATGGGCTTCAATTGATGTTTTTCGATGATATCTGACAAAGTTAGACGCAAACTCACTCAAATATATAAGAAATGTTGAAATTCGACTTCAAATGAGGAAGATAGACTTTGAAAATTTTCAATTATTACAAAGTGACAGTTGACCTCAATGGGCTTCAATGGATGTTATTCGATGATATCTGACAAAGTTAGACGCAAACTCACTCAAATATATAAGAAATGTTGAAATTCGACTTCAAATGAGGAAGATAGATTTTGAAAATTTTCAATTATCACAAAGTGACAGTTGACCTCAATGGGCTTCAATGAATGTTATTCGATGATATCTGACAAAGTTAGATGCGAAATTACTCAAATATATAAGAAATGTTGAAATTCGACTTCAAATGAGGAAGAAAGACTTTGAAAATTTTCAATTATAACAAAGTGACAGTTGGCTTCAATGGGCTTCAATGGATGTTAATCGACGATATCTGACAGAGTTAGATGCGATTTCACTCAAATATATAAGAAATGTTGAAATTCGACTTCAAATGAGGAAGATAGACTTTGAAAATTTTCAATTAACACAAAGTGACAGTTGACCTCAATGAGCTTCAATGGATGTTATTCGATGATACCTGACAAAGTTAGGTGCGAACTCACTCAAATATATAAGAAATGTTGAAATTCGACTTCAAATGAGGAAGATAGACTTTGAAAATTTTCAATTAACACAAAGTGACAGTTGACCTCAATGGGCTTCAATGGATGTTATTCGATGATATCTGACAAAGTTAGATGCAAACTCACTCAAATATATAAGAAATGTTGAAATTCGACTTCAAATGAGGAAGATAGACTTTGAAAATTTTCAATTATCACAAAGTGACAGTTGACCTCAATGGGCTTCAATGGATGTTTTTCGATGATATCTGACAAAGTTAGACGCAAACTCACTCAAATATATGAGAAATGTTGAAATTCGACTTCAAATGAGGAAGATAGACTTTGAAAATTTTCAATTAACACAAAGTGACAGTTGACTTCAATGGGCTTCAATGGATGTTAATCGACGATATCTGACAGAGTTAGATGCGATTTCACTCAAATATATAAGAAATGTTGAAATTCGACTTCAAATGAGGAAGATAGACTTTGAAAATTTTCAATTAACACAAAGTGACAGTTGACCTCAATGAGCTTCAATGGATGTTATTCGATGATACCTGACAAAGTTAGGTGCGAACTCACTCAAATATATAAGAAATGTTGAAATTCGACTTCAAATGAGGAAGATAGACTTTGAAAATTTTCAATTAACACAAAGTGACAGTTGACCTCAATGGGCTTCAATGGATGTTATTCGATGATATCTGACAAAGTTAGATGCAAACTCACTCAAATATATAAGAAATGTTGAAATTCGACTTCAAATGAGGAAGATAGACTTTGAAAATTTTCAATTATCACAAAGTGACAGTTGACCTCAATGGGCTTCAATGGATGTTATTCGATGATATCTGACAAAGGTAGATGCAAACTCACTCAAATATATAAGAAATGTTGAAATTCGACTTCAAATGAGGAAGATAGACTTTGAAAATTTTCAATTATCACAAAGTGACTGTTGACCTCAATGGGCTTCAATGGATGTTATTCGATGATATCTGACAAAGTTAGATGCAAACTCACTCAAATATATAAGAAATGTTGAAATTCGACTTCAAATGAGGAAGAGAGACTTTGAAAATTTTCAATTATCACAAAGTGACAGTTGACCTCAATGGGCTTCAATGGATGTTATTCGACGATATCTGACAGAGTTAGATGCGATCTCACTCAAATATATAAGAAATGTTGAAATTCGACTTCAAATGAGGAAGATAGACTTTGAAAATTTTCAATTAACACAAAGTGACAGTTGACCTCAATGGGCTTCAATGGATGTTTTTCGATGATATCTGACAAAGTTAGATGCAAACTCACTCAAATATATAAGAAATTTTGAAATTCGACTTCAAATGAGGAAGATAGACTTTGAAAATTTTCAATTAACACAAAGTGACAGTTGGCTTCAATGGGCTTCAATGGATGTTTTTCGATGATATCTGACAAAGTTAGACGCAAACTCACTCAATTATATGAGAAATGTTGAAATTCGACTTCAAATGAGGAAGATAGACTTCGAAAATTTTCAATTAACACAAAGTGACAGTTGACCTCAATGGGCTTCAATGGATGTTATTCGATGATATCTGACAAAGTTAGAAGCGAACTTACTCAAATATATAAGAAATGTTGAAATTCGACTTCAAATGAGGAAGAAAGACTTTGAAAATTTTCAATTATCACAAAGTGACAGTTGGCTTCAATGGGCTTCAATGGATGTTTTTCGATAATATCTGACAAAGTTAGACGCAAACTCACTCAAATATATGAGAAATGTTGAAATTCGACTTCAAATGAGGAAGATAGACTTCGAAAATTTTCAATTAACAAAAAGTGACAGTTGACTTCAATGGGCTTCAATGGATGTTAATCGACGATATCTGACCGAGTTAGATGCGATTTCACTCAAATATATAAGAAATGTTGAAATTCGACTTCAAATGAGGAAGATAGACTTTGAAAATTTTCAATTAACACAAAGTGACAGTTGACCTCAATGGGCTTCAATGGATGTTATTCGATGATATCTGACAAAGTTAGATGCAAACTTACTCAAATATATAAGAAATGTTGAAATTCGACTTCAAATGAGGAAGATAGACTTTGAAAATTTTCAATTATCACAAAGTGACAGTTGGCTTCAATGGGCTTCAATGGATGTTTTTCGATAATATCTGACAAAGTTAGACGCAAACTCACTCAAATATATGAGAAATGTTGAAATTCGACTTCAAATGAGGAAGATAGACTTTGAAAATTTTCAATTAACACAAAGTGACAGTTGACTTCAATGGGCTTCAATGGATGTTAATCGACGATATCTGACAGAGTTAGATGCGATTTCACTCAAATATATAAGAAATGTTGAAATTCGACTTCAAATGAGGAAGATAGACTTTGAAAATTTTCAATTAACACAAAGTGACAGTTGACCTCAATGAGCTTCAATGGATGTTATTCGATGATATCTGACAAAGTTAGAAGCGAACTTACTCAAATATATAAGAAATGTTGAAATTCGACTTCAAATGAGGAAGAAAGACTTTGAAAATTTTCAATTATCACAAAGTGACAGTTGGCTTCAATGGGCTTCAATGGATGTTTTTCGATAATATCTGACAAAGTTAGACGCAAACTCACTCAAATATATGAGAAATGTTGAAATTCGACTTCAAATGAGGAAGATAGACTTCGAAAATTTTCAATTAACACAAAGTGACAGTTGACTTCAATGGGCTTCAATGGATGTTAATCGACGATATCTGACCGAGTTAGATGCGATTTCACTCAAATATATAAGAAATGTTGAAATTCGACTTCAAATGAGGAAGATAGACTTTGAAAATTTTCAATTAACACAAAGTGACAGTTGACCTCAATGGGCTTCAATGGATGTTATTCGATGATATCTGACAAAGTTAGATGCAAACTTACTCAAATATATAAGAAATGTTGAAATTCGACTTCAAATGAGGAAGATAGACTTTGAAAATTTTCAATTATCACAAAGTGACAGTTGACTTCAATGGGCTTCAATGGATGTTAATCGACGATATCTGACAGAGTTAGATGCGATTTCACTCAAATATATAAGGAATGTTGAAATTCGACTTCAAATGAGGAAGATAGACTTTGAAAATTTTCAATTAACACAAAGTGACAGTTGACCTCAATGAGCTTCAATGGATGTTATTCGATGATATCTGACAAAGTTAGGTGCGAACTCACTCAAATATATAAGAAATGTTGAAATTCGACTTCAAATGAGGAAGATAGACTTTGAAAATTTTCAATTATCACAAAGTGACAGTTGGCTTCAATGGGCTTCAATGGATGTTTTTCGATGATATCTGACAAAGTTAGACGCAAACTCACTCAAATATATGAGAAATGTTGAAATTCGACTTCAAATGAGGAAGATAGACTTTGAAAATTTTCAATTAACACAAAGTGACAGTTGACCTCAATGGGCTTCAATGGATGTTATTCGATGATATCTGACAAAGTTAGATGCAAACTTACTCAAATATATAAGAAATGTTGAAATTCGACTTCAAATGAGGAAGATAGACTTTGAAAATTTTCAATTATCACAAAGTGATAGTTGACCTCAATGAGCTTCAATGGATGTTATTCGATGATATCTGACAAAGTTAGATGCAAACTCACTCAAATATATAAGAAATGTTGAAATTCGACTTCAAATGAGGAAGATAGACTTTGAAAATTTTCAATTATCACAAAGTGACAGTTGACTTCAATGGGCTTCAATGGATGTTATTCGATGATATCTGACAAAGTTAGATGCAAACTCACTCGAATATATAAGAAATGTTGAAATTCGACTTCAAATGAGGAAGATAGACTTTGAAAATTTTCAATTATCACAAAGTGACAGTTGACCTCAATGGGCTTCAATGGATGTTTTTCGATGATATCTGACAAAGTTAGACGCAAACTCACTCAAATATATAAGAAATGTTGAAATTCGACTTCAAATGAGGAAGATAGACTTTGAAAATTTTCAATTATCACAAAGTGACAGTTGACCTCGATGGGCTTCAATGGATGTTATTCGATGATATCTGACAAAGTTAGATGCAAACTCACTCAAATATATAAGAAATGTTGAAATTCGACTTCAAATGAGGAAGATAGACTTTGAAAATTTTCAATTATCACAAAGTGACAATTGACCTCAATGGGCTTCAATGGATGTTATTCGATGATATCTAACAAAGTTAGGTGCGAACTCACTCAAATATATAAGAAATGTTGAAATTCGACTTCAAATGAGGAAGATAGACTTTGAAAATTTTCAATTATCACAAAGTGACAGTTGACCTCAATGGGCTTCAATGGATGTTTTTCGATGATATCTGACAAAGTTAGATGCAAACTCACTCAAATATATAAGAAATGCTGAAATTCGACTTCAAATGAGGAAGATAGACTTTGAAAATTTTCAATTAGCACAAAGTGACAGTTGGCTTCAATGGGCTTCAATGGATGTTTTTCGATGATATCTGACAAAGTTAGACGCAAACTCACTCAAATATATGAGAAATATTGTAATTCGACTTCAAATGAGGAAGATAGACTTTGAAAATTTTCAATTAACACAAAGTGACAGTTGACTTCAATGGGCTTCAATGGATGTTAATCGATGATATCTGACAAAGTTAGACGCAAACTCACTCAAATATATAAGAAATGTTGAAATTCGACTTCAAATGAGGAAGATAGACTTTGAAAATTTTCAATTATCACAAAGTGACAGTTGACCTCAATGGGCTTCAATGGATGTTATTCGATGATATCTGACAAAGTTAGATGCAAACTCACTCAAATATATAAGAAATGTTGAAATTCGACTTCAAATGAGCAAGATAGACTTTGAAAATTTTCAATTATCACAAAGTGACAATTGACCTCAATGGGCTTCAATGGATGTTATTCGATGATATCTAACAAAGTTAGGTGCGAACTCACTCAAATATATAAGAAATGTTGAAATTCGACTTCAAATGAGGAAGATAGACTTTGAAAATTTTCAATTAACACAAAGTGACAGTTGACCTCAATGGGCTTCAATGGATGTTATTCGATGATATCTGACAAAGTTAGATGCAAACTCACTCAAATATATAAGAAATGTTGAAATTCGACTTCAAATGAGGAAGATAGACTTTGAAACATTTCAATTATCACAAAGTGACAGTTGACCTCAATGGGCTTCAATGGATGTTTTTCGATGATATCTGACAAAGTTAGATGCAAACTCACTCAAATATATAAGAAATGCTGAAATTCGACTTCAAATGAGGAAGATAGACTTTGAAAATTTTCAATTAGCACAAAGTGACAGTTGGCTTCAATGGGCTTCAATGGATGTTTTTCGATGATATCTGACAAAGTTAGACGCAAACTCACTCAAATATATGAGAAATGTTGTAATTCGACTTCAAATGAGGAAGATAGACTTTGAAAATTTTCAATTAACACAAAGTGACAGTTGACTTCAATGGATGTTAATCGACGATATCTGACAGAGTTAGATGCGATTCCACTCAAATATATAAGAAATGTTGAAATTCGACTTCAAATGAGGAAGATAGACTTTGAAAATTTTCAATTATCACAAAGTGACAGTTGACCTCAATGGGCTTCAATGGATGTTATTCGATGATATCTGACGAAGTTAGATGCAAACTCACTCAAATATATAAGAAATGTTGAAATTCGACTTCAAATGAGGAAGATAGACTTTGAAAATTTTCAATTATCACAAAGTGACAATTGACCTCAATGGGCTTCAATGGATGTTATTCGATGATATCTAACAAAGTTAGGTGCGAACTCACTCAAATATATAAGAAATGTTGAAATTCGACTTCAAATGAGGAAGATAGACTTTGAAAATTTTCAATTAACACAAAGTGACAGTTGACCTCAATGGGCTTCAATGGATGTTATTCGATGATATCTGACAAAGTTAGATGCAAACTCACTCAAATATATAAGAAATGTTGAAATTCGACTTCAAATGAGGAAGATAGACTTTGAAAATTTTCAATTAACACAAAGTGACAGTTGACCTCAATGGGCTTCAATGGATGTTATTCGATGATATCTGACAAAGTTAGATGCAAACTCACTCAAATATATAAGAAATGTTGAAATTCGACTTCAAATGAGGAAGATAGACTTTGAAACATTTCAATTATCACAAAGTGACAGTTGACCTCAATGGGCTTCAATGGATGTTTTTCGATGATATCTGACAAAGTTAGATGCAAACTCACTCAAATATATAAGAAATGCTGAAATTCGACTTCAAATGAGGAAGATAGACTTTGAAAATTTTCAATTAGCACAAAGTGACAGTTGGCTTCAATGGGCTTCAATGGATGTTTTTCGATGATATCTGACAAAGTTAGACGCAAACTCACTCAAATATATGAGAAATGTTGTAATTCGACTTCAAATGAGGAAGATAGACTTTGAAAATTTTCAATTAACACAAAGTGACAGTTGACTTCAATGGATGTTAATCGACGATATCTGACAGAGTTAGATGCGATTCCACTCAAATATATAAGAAATGTTGAAATTCGACTTCAAATGAGGAAGAAAGACTTTGAAAATTTTCAATTATCACAAAGTGACAGTTGGCTTCAATGGGCTTCAATGGATGTTTTTCGATGATATCTGACAAAGTTAGACGCAAACTCACTCAAATATATAAGAAATGTTGAAACTCGACTTCAAATGAGGAACAGAGACTTTGAAAATTTTCAATTATCACAAAGTGACAGTTGGCTTCAATGGGCTTCAATGGATGTTTTTCGATGATATCTGACAAAGTTAGACGCAAACTCACTCAAATATATAAGAAATGTTGAAATTCGACTTCAAATGAGGAAGAAAGACTTTGAAAATTTTCAATTATCACAAAGTGACAGTTGGCTTCAATGGGCTTCAATGGATGTTTTTCGATGATATCTGACAAAGTTAGACGCAAACTCACTCAAATATATAAGAAATGTTGAAATTCGACTTCAAATGAGGAAGATAGACTTCGAAAATTTTCAATTAACACAAAGTGACAGTTGACTTCAATGGGCTTCAATGGATGTTAATCGACAATATCTGACGGAGTTAGATGCGATTTCACTCAAATATATAAGAAATGTTGAAGTTCGACTTCAAATGAGGAAGATAGACTTTGAAAATTTTCAATTAACACAAAGTGACAGTTGGCTTCAATGGGCTTCAATGGATGTTTTTCGATGATATCTGACAAAGTTAGATGCGAACTTACTCAAATATATAAGAAATGTTGAAATTCGACTTCAAATGAGGAAAAAAGACTTTGAAAATTTTCAATTATCACAAAGTGACAGTTGACCTCAATGGGCTTCAATGGATGTTTTTCGATGATATCTGACAAAGTTAGACGCAAACTCACTCAAATATATGAGAAATGTTGAAATTCGACTTCAAATGAGGAAGATAGACTTTGAAAATTTTCAATTAACACAAAATGACAGTTGACCTCAATGAGCTTCAATGGATGTTAATCGACAATATCTGACGGAGTTAGATGCAAACTCACTCAAATATATAAGAAATGTTGAAATTCGACTTCAAATGAGGAAGATAGACTTTGAAAATTTTCAATTATCACAAAGTGACAGTTGACCTCAATTGGCTTCAATGGATGTTATTCGATGATATCTGACAAAGTTAGATGCAAACTCACTCAAATATATAAGAAATGTTGAAATTCGACTCCAAATGAGGAAGATAGACTTTGAAAATTTTCAATTAACACAAAGTGACAGTTGACTTCAATGGGCTTCAATGGATGTTTTTCGATGATATCTGACAAAGTTAGACGCAATCTCACTCAAATATATGAGAAATGTTGAAGTTCGACTTCAAATGAGGAAGATAGACTTTGAAAATATTCAATTAACACAAAGTGACAGTTGACTTCAATGGGTTTCAATGGATGTTAATCGACGATATCTGACAGAGTTAGATGCGATTTCACTCAAATATATAAGAAATGTTGAAATTCGACTTCAAATGAGGAAGATAGACTTTGAAAATTTTCAATTAACACAAAGTGACAGTTGACCTCAATGGGCTTCAATGGATGTTATTCGATGATATCTGACAAAGTTAGGTGCGAACTCACTCAAATATATGAGAAATGTTGAAATTCGACTTCAAATGAGGAAGATAGACTTTGAAAATTATCAATTAACACAAAGTGACAGTTGACCTCAATGGGCTTCAATGGATGTTATTCGATGATATCTGACAAAGTTAGATGCGAACTTACTCAAATATATAAGAAATGTTGAAATTCGACTTCAAATGAGGAAGAAAGACTTTGAAAATTTTCAATTATCACAAAGTGACAGTTGGCTTCAATGGGCTTCAATGGATGTTTTTCGATGATATCTGACAAAGTTAGACGCAAACTCACTCAAATATATGAGAAATGTTGAAGTTCGACTTCAAATGAGGAAGATAGACTTTGAAAATATTCAATTAACACAAAGTGACAGTTGACTTCAATGGGCTTCAATGGATGTTAATCGACGATATCTGACAGAGTTAGATGCGATTTCACTCAAATATATAAGAAATGTTGAAATTCGACTTCAAATGAGGAAGATAGACTTTGAAAATTTTCAATTAACACAAAGTGACAGTTGATCTTAATGAGCTTCAATGGATGTTAATCGACGATATCTGACAGAGTTAGATGCGATTTCACTCAAATATATAAGAAATGTTGAAATTCGACTTCAAATGAGGAAGATAGACTTTGAAAATTTTCAATTAACACAAAGTGACAGTTGACCTCAATGAGCTTCAATGGATGTTATTCGATGATATCTGACAAAGTTAGAAGCGAACTCACTCAAATATATGAGAAATGTTGAAATTCGACTTCAAATGAGGAAGATAGACTTCGAAAATTTTCAATTAACACAAAGTGACAGTTGACTTCAATGGGCTTCAATGGATGTTAATCGACGATATCTGACCGAGTTAGATGCGATTTCACTCAAATATATAAGAAATGTTGAAATTCGATTTCAAATGAGGAAGATAGACTTTGAAAATTTTCAATTATCACAAAGTGACAGTTGACCTCAATGGGCTTCAATGGATGTTTTTCGATGATATCTGGCAAAGTTAGATGCAAACTCACTCAAATATATAAGAAATGTTGAAATTCGACTTCAAATGAGGAAGATAGACTTTGAAAATTTTCAATTATCACAAAGTGACAGTTGACCTCAATGAGCTTCAATGGATGTTAATCGACAATATCTGACGGAGTTAGATGCGATTTCACTCAAATATATGAGAAATGTTGAAATTCGACTTCAAATGAGGAAGATAGACTTTGAAAATATTCAATTAACACAAAGTGACAGTTGACTTCAATGGGCTTCAATGGATGTTAATCGACGATATCTGACAGAGTTAGATGCGATTTCACTCAAATATATAAGAAATGTTGAAATTCGACTTCAAATGAGGAAGATAGACTTTGAAAATTTTCAATTAACACAAAGTGACAGTTGATCTTAATGAGCTTCAATGGATGTTAATCGACGATATCTGACAGAGTTAGATGCGATTTCACTCAAATATATAAGAAATGTTGAAATTCGACTTCAAATGAGGAAGATAGACTTTGAAAATTTTCAATTAACACAAAGTGACAGTTGACCTCAATGAGCTTCAATGGATGTTAATCGACAATATCTGACGGAGTTAGATGCGATTTCACTCAAATATATAAGAAATGTTGAAATTCGACTTCAAATGAGGAAGATAGTCTTTGAAAATTTTCAATTATCACAAAGTGACAGTTGACCTCAATGGGCTTCAATGGATGTTATTCGATGATATCTGACAAAGTTAGATGCGAACTTACTCAAATATATAAGAAATGTTGAAATTCGACTTCAAATGAGGAAGAAAGACTTTGAAAATTTTCAATTATCACAAAGTGACAGTTGGCTTCAATGGGCTTCAATGGATGTTTTTCGATGATATCTGACAAAGTTAGACGCAAACTCACTCAAATATATGAGAAATGTTGAAATTCGACTTCAAATGAGGAAGATAGACTTTGAAAATTTTCAATTAACACAAAGTGACAGTTGACTTCAATGGGCTTCAATGGATGTTAATCGATGATATCTGACAAAGTTAGATGCAAACTCAGTCAAATATATAAGAAATGTTGAAATTCGATTTCAAATGAGGAAGATAGACTTTGAAAATTTTCAATTATCACAAAGTGACAGTTGACCTCAATGGGCTTCAATGGATGTTTTTCGATGATATCTGGCAAAGTTAGATGCAAACTCACTCAAATATATAAGAAATGTTGAAATTCGACTTCAAATGAGGAAGATAGACTTTGAAAATTTTCAATTAACACAAAGTGACAGTTGGCTTCAATGGGCTTCAATGGATGTTTTTCGATGATATCTGACAAAGTTAGACGCAAACTCACTCAAATATATAAGAAATGTTGAAATTCGACTCCAAATGAGGAAGATAGACTTTGAAAATTTTCAATTAACACAAAGTGACAGTTGACTTCAATGGGCTTCAATGGATGTTAATCGACAATATCTGACAGAGTTAGATGCGATTCCACTCAAATATATAAGAAATGTTGAAATTCGACTTCAAATGAGGAAGAAAGACTTTGAAAATTTTCAATTATCACAAAGTGACAGTTGGCTTCAATGGGCTTCAATGGATGTTTTTTGATGATATCTGACAAAGTTAGACGCAAACTCATTCAAATATTTAAGAAATGTTGAAATTCGACTTCAAATGAGGAAGATAGACTTTGAAAATTTTCAATTATCACAAAGTGACAGTTGACCTCAATGGGCTTCAATGGATGTTATTCGATGATATCTGACAAAGTTAGATGCAAACTCACTCAAATATATAAGAAATGTTGAAATTCGACTTCAAATGAGGAAGATAGACTGAAAATTTTCAATTATCACAAAGTGACAGTTGACCTCAATGGGCTTCAATGGATGTTATTCGATGATATCTGACAAAGTTAGATGCGAACTTACTCAAATATATGAGAAATGTTGAAATTCGACTTCAAATGAGGAAGAAAGACTTTGAAAATTTTCAATTATCACAAAGTGACAGTTGGCTTCAATGGGCTTCAATGGATGTTTTTCGATGATATCTGACAAAGTTAGACGCAAACTCACTCAAATATATGAGAAATGTTGAAGTTCGACTTCAAATGAGGAAGATAGACTTTGAAAATATTCAATTAACACAAAGTGACAGTTGACTTCAATGGGCTTCAATGGATGTTAATCGACGATATCTGACAGAGTTAGATGCGATTTCACTCAAATATATAAGAAATGTTGAAATTCGACTTCAAATGAGGAAGATAGACTTTGAAAATTTTCAATTAACACAAAGTGACAGTTGACCTTAATGAGCTTCAATGGATGTTATTCGATGATATCTGACAAAGTTAGGTGCGAACTCACTCAAATATATAAGAAATGTTGAAATTCGACTTCAAATGAGGAAGATAGACTTTGAAAATTTTCAATTAACACAAAGTGACAGTTGACCTCAATGGGCTTCAATGGATGTTATTCGATGATATCTGACAAAGTTAGATGCAAACTCACTCAAATATATAAGAAATGTTGAAATTCGACTTCAAATGAGGAAGATAGACTTTGAAAATTTTCAATTATCACAAAGTGACAGTTGACCTCAATGGGCTTCAATGGATGTTATTCGATGATATCTGACAAAGTTAGATGCAAACTCACTCAAATATATAAGAAATGTTGAAATTCGACTTCAAATGAGGAAGATAGACTTTGAAAATTTTCAATTATCACAAAGTAACAGTTGACCTCAATGGGCTTCAATGGATGTTTTTCGATGATATCTGACAAAGTTAGATGCAAACTCACTCAAATATATAAGAAATGTGGAAATTCGACTTCAAATGAGGAAGATAGACTTTGAAAATTTTCAATTAACACAAAGTGACAGTTGGCTTCAATGGGCTTCAATGGATGTTTTTCGATGATATCTGACAAAGTTAGACGCAAACTCACTCAAATATATAAGAAATGTTGAAATTCGACTTCAAATGAGGAAGATAGACTTTGAAAATTTTCAATTATCACAAAGTGACAGTTGACCTCAATGGGATTCAATGGATGTTATTCGATGATATCTGACAAAGTTAGATGCAAACTCACTCAAATATATAAGAAATGTTGAAATTCGACTTCAAATGAGAAAGATAGACTTTGAAAATATTCAATTAACACAAAGTGACAGTTGACTTCAATGGGCTTCAATGGATGTTAATCGACGATATCTGACAGAGTTAGATGCGATTTCACTCAAATATATAAGAAATGTTGAAATTCGACTTCAAATGAGGAAGATAGACTTTGAAAATTTTCAATTAACACAAAGTGACAGTTGACCTTAATGAGCTTCAATGGATGTTATTCGATGATATCTGACAAAGTTAGGTGCGAACTCACTCAAATATATAAGAAATGTTGAAATTCGACTTCAAATGAGGAAGATAGACTTTGAAAATTTTCAATTAACACAAAGTGACAGTTGACCTCAATGGGCTTCAATGGATGTTATTCGATGATATCTGACAAAGTTAGATGCAAACTCACTCAAATATATAAGAAATGTTGAAATTCGACTTCAAATGAGGAAGATAGACTTTGAAAATTTTCAATTATCACAAAGTGACAGTTGACCTCAATGGGCTTCAATGGATGTTATTCGATGATATCTGACAAAGTTAGATGCAAACTCACTCAAATATATAAGAAATGTTGAAATTCGACTTCAAATGAGGAAGATAGACTTTGAAAATTTTCAATTATCACAAAGTGACTGTTGACCTCAATGGGCTTCAATGGATGTTTTTCGATGATATCTGACAAAGTTAGATGCAAACTCACTCAAATATATAAGAAATGTTGAAATTCGACTTCAAATGAGGAAGATAGACTTTGAAAATTTTCAATTAACACAAAGTGACAGTTGGCTTCAATGGTCTTCAATGGATGTTTTTCGATGATATCTGACAATGTTAGACGCAAACTCACTCAAATATATAAGAAATGTTGAAATTCGACTTCAAATGAGGAAGATAGACGTTGAAAATTTTCAATTATCACAAAGTGACAGTTGACCTCAATGGGCTTCATTGGATGTTATTCGATGATATCTGACAAAGTTAGATGCAAACTCACTCAAATATATAAGAAATGTTGAAATTCGACTTCAAATGATCAAGATAGACTTTGAAAATTTTCAATTAACACAAAATGACAGTTGACCTCAATGAGCTTCAATGGATGTTAATCGACAATATCTGACGGAGTTAGATGCAAACTCACTCAAATATATAAGAAATGTTGAAATTCGACTTCAAATGAGGAAGATAGACTTTGAAAATTTTCAATTTTCACAAAGTGACAGTTGACCTCAATGGGCTTCAATGGATGTTTTTCGATGATATCTGACAAAGTTAGATGCAAACTCACTCAAATATATAAGAAATGTTGAAATTCGACTTCAAATGAGGAAGATAGACTTTGAAAATTTTCAATTAACACAAAGTGAGTTGGCTTCAATGGGCTTCAATGGATGTTTTTCGATGATATCTGACAAAGTTAGACGCAAACTCACTCAAATATATAAGAAATGTTGAAATTCGACTTCAAATGAGGAAGATAGACTTTGAAAATTTTCAATTATCACAAAGTGACAGTTGACCTCAATGGGCTTCAATGGATGTTATTCGATGATATCTGACAAAGTTAGATGCAAACTCACTCAAATATATAAGAAATGTTGAAATTCGACTTCAAATGAGGAAGATAGACTTTGAAAATTTTCAATTATCACAAAGTGACAGTTGACCTCAATGGGCTTCAATGGATGTTATTCGATGATATCTGACAAAGTTAGATGCAAACTCACTCAAATATATAAGAAATGTTGAAATTCGACTCCAAATGAGGAAGATAGACTTTGAAAATTTTCAATTAACACAAAGTGACAGTTGACTTCAATGGGCTTCAATGGATGTTTTTCGATGATATCTGACAAAGTTAGACGCAATCTCACTCAAATATATGAGAAATGTTGAAGTTCGACTTCAAATGAGGAAGATAGACTTTGAAAATATTCAATTAACACAAAGTGACAGTTGACTTCAATGGGTTTCAATGGATGTTAATCGACGATATCTGACAGAGTTAGATGCGATTTCACTCAAATATATAAGAAATGTTGAAATTCGACTTCAAATGAGGAAGATAGACTTTGAAAATTTTCAATTAACACAAAGTGACAGTTGACCTCAATGGGCTTCAATGGATGTTATTCGATGATATCTGACAAAGTTAGGTGCGAACTCACTCAAATATATGAGAAATGTTGAAATTCGACTTCAAATGAGGAAGATAGACTTTGAAAATTATCAATTAACACAAAGTGACAGTTGACCTCAATGGGCTTCAATGGATGTTATTCGATGATATCTGACAAAGTTAGATGCGAACTTACTCAAATATATAAGAAATGTTGAAATTCGACTTCAAATGAGGAAGAAAGACTTTGAAAATTTTCAATTATCACAAAGTGACAGTTGGCTTCAATGGGCTTCAATGGATGTTTTTCGATGATATCTGACAAAGTTAGACGCAATCTCACTCAAATATATGAGAAATGTTGAAGTTCGACTTCAAATGAGGAAGATAGACTTTGAAAATATTCAATTAACACAAAGTGACAGTTGACTTCAATGGGTTTCAATGGATGTTAATCGACGATATCTGACAGAGTTAGATGCGATTTCACTCAAATATATAAGAAATGTTGAAATTCGACTTCAAATGAGGAAGATAGACTTTGAAAATTTTCAATTAACACAAAGTGACAGTTGACCTCAATGGGCTTCAATGGATGTTATTCGATGATATCTGACAAAGTTAGGTGCGAACTCACTCAAATATATGAGAAATGTTGAAATTCGACTTCAAATGAGGAAGATAGACTTTGAAAATTATCAATTAACACAAAGTGACAGTTGACCTCAATGGGCTTCAATGGATGTTATTCGATGATATCTGACAAAGTTAGATGCGAACTTACTCAAATATATAAGAAATGTTGAAATTCGACTTCAAATGAGGAAGAAAGACTTTGAAAATTTTCAATTATCACAAAGTGACAGTTGGCTTCAATGGGCTTCAATGGATGTTTTTCGATGATATCTGACAAAGTTAGACGCAAACTCACTCAAATATATGAGAAATGTTGAAGTTCGACTTCAAATGAGGAAGATAGACTTTGAAAATATTCAATTAACACAAAGTGACAGTTGACTTCAATGGGCTTCAATGGATGTTAATCGACGATATCTGACAGAGTTAGATGCGATTTCACTCAAATATATAAGAAATGTTGAAATTCGACTTCAAATGAGGAAGATAGACTTTGAAAATTTTCAATTAACACAAAGTGACAGTTGATCTTAATGAGCTTCAATGGATGTTAATCGACGATATCTGACAGAGTTAGATGCGATTTCACTCAAATATATAAGAAATGTTGAAATTCGACTTCAAATGAGGAAGATAGACTTTGAAAATTTTCAATTAACACAAAGTGACAGTTGACCTCAATGAGCTTCAATGGATGTTATTCGATGATATCTGACAAAGTTAGAAGCGAACTCACTCAAATATATGAGAAATGTTGAAATTCGACTTCAAATGAGGAAGATAGACTTCGAAAATTTTCAATTAACACAAAGTGACAGTTGACTTCAATGGGCTTCAATGGATGTTAATCGACGATATCTGACCGAGTTAGATGCGATTTCACTCAAATATATAAGAAATGTTGAAATTCGATTTCAAATGAGGAAGATAGACTTTGAAAATTTTCAATTATCACAAAGTGACAGTTGACCTCAATGGGCTTCAATGGATGTTTTTCGATGATATCTGGCAAAGTTAGATGCAAACTCACTCAAATATATAAGAAATGTTGAAATTCGACTTCAAATGAGGAAGATAGACTTTGAAAATTTTCAATTATCACAAAGTGACAGTTGACCTCAATGAGCTTCAATGGATGTTAATCGACAATATCTGACGGAGTTAGATGCGATTTCACTCAAATATATGAGAAATGTTGAAATTCGACTTCAAATGAGGAAGATAGACTTTGAAAATATTCAATTAACACAAAGTGACAGTTGACTTCAATGGGCTTCAATGGATGTTAATCGACGATATCTGACAGAGTTAGATGCGATTTCACTCAAATATATAAGAAATGTTGAAATTCGACTTCAAATGAGGAAGATAGACTTTGAAAATTTTCAATTAACACAAAGTGACAGTTGATCTTAATGAGCTTCAATGGATGTTAATCGACGATATCTGACAGAGTTAGATGCGATTTCACTCAAATATATAAGAAATGTTGAAATTCGACTTCAAATGAGGAAGATAGACTTTGAAAATTTTCAATTAACACAAAGTGACAGTTGACCTCAATGAGCTTCAATGGATGTTAATCGACAATATCTGACGGAGTTAGATGCGATTTCACTCAAATATATAAGAAATGTTGAAATTCGACTTCAAATGAGGAAGATAGTCTTTGAAAATTTTCAATTATCACAAAGTGACAGTTGACCTCAATGGGCTTCAATGGATGTTATTCGATGATATCTGACAAAGTTAGATGCGAACTTACTCAAATATATAAGAAATGTTGAAATTCGACTTCAAATGAGGAAGAAAGACTTTGAAAATTTTCAATTATCACAAAGTGACAGTTGGCTTCAATGGGCTTCAATGGATGTTTTTCGATGATATCTGACAAAGTTAGACGCAAACTCACTCAAATATATGAGAAATGTTGAAATTCGACTTCAAATGAGGAAGATAGACTTTGAAAATTTTCAATTAACACAAAGTGACAGTTGACTTCAATGGGCTTCAATGGATGTTAATCGATGATATCTGACAAAGTTAGATGCAAACTCAGTCAAATATATAAGAAATGTTGAAATTCGATTTCAAATGAGGAAGATAGACTTTGAAAATTTTCAATTATCACAAAGTGACAGTTGACCTCAATGGGCTTCAATGGATGTTTTTCGATGATATCTGGCAAAGTTAGATGCAAACTCACTCAAATATATAAGAAATGTTGAAATTCGACTTCAAATGAGGAAGATAGACTTTGAAAATTTTCAATTAACACAAAGTGACAGTTGGCTTCAATGGGCTTCAATGGATGTTTTTCGATGATATCTGACAAAGTTAGACGCAAACTCACTCAAATATATAAGAAATGTTGAAATTCGACTCCAAATGAGGAAGATAGACTTTGAAAATTTTCAATTAACACAAAGTGACAGTTGACTTCAATGGGCTTCAATGGATGTTAATCGACAATATCTGACAGAGTTAGATGCGATTCCACTCAAATATATAAGAAATGTTGAAATTCGACTTCAAATGAGGAAGAAAGACTTTGAAAATTTTCAATTATCACAAAGTGACAGTTGGCTTCAATGGGCTTCAATGGATGTTTTTTGATGATATCTGACAAAGTTAGACGCAAACTCATTCAAATATTTAAGAAATGTTGAAATTCGACTTCAAATGAGGAAGATAGACTTTGAAAATTTTCAATTATCACAAAGTGACAGTTGACCTCAATGGGCTTCAATGGATGTTATTCGATGATATCTGACAAAGTTAGATGCAAACTCACTCAAATATATAAGAAATGTTGAAATTCGACTTCAAATGAGGAAGATAGACTGAAAATTTTCAATTATCACAAAGTGACAGTTGACCTCAATGGGCTTCAATGGATGTTATTCGATGATATCTGACAAAGTTAGATGCGAACTTACTCAAATATATGAGAAATGTTGAAATTCGACTTCAAATGAGGAAGAAAGACTTTGAAAATTTTCAATTATCACAAAGTGACAGTTGGCTTCAATGGGCTTCAATGGATGTTTTTCGATGATATCTGACAAAGTTAGACGCAAACTCACTCAAATATATGAGAAATGTTGAAGTTCGACTTCAAATGAGGAAGATAGACTTTGAAAATATTCAATTAACACAAAGTGACAGTTGACTTCAATGGGCTTCAATGGATGTTAATCGACGATATCTGACAGAGTTAGATGCGATTTCACTCAAATATATAAGAAACGTTGAAATTCGACTTCAAATGAGGAAGATAGACTTTGAAAATTTTCAATTAACACAAAGTGACAGTTGACCTTAATGAGCTTCAATGGATGTTATTCGATGATATCTGACAAAGTTAGGTGCGAACTCACTCAAATATATAAGAAATGTTGAAATTCGACTTCAAATGAGGAAGATAGACTTTGAAAATTTTCAATTAACACAAAGTGACAGTTGACCTCAATGGGCTTCAATGGATGTTATTCGATGATATCTGACAAAGTTAGATGCAAACTCACTCAAATATATAAGAAATGTTGAAATTCGACTTCAAATGAGGAAGATAGACTTTGAAAATTTTCAATTATCACAAAGTGACAGTTGACCTCAATGGGCTTCAATGGATGTTATTCGATGATATCTGACAAAGTTAGATGCAAACTCACTCAAATATATAAGAAATGTTGAAATTCGACTTCAAATGAGGAAGATAGACTTTGAAAATTTTCAATTATCACAAAGTAACAGTTGACCTCAATGGGCTTCAATGGATGTTTTTCGATGATATCTGACAAAGTTAGATGCAAACTCACTCAAATATATAAGAAATGTGGAAATTCGACTTCAAATGAGGAAGATAGACTTTGAAAATTTTCAATTAACACAAAGTGACAGTTGGCTTCAATGGGCTTCAATGGATGTTTTTCGATGATATCTGACAAAGTTAGACGCAAACTCACTCAAATATATAAGAAATGTTGAAATTCGACTTCAAATGAGGAAGATAGACTTTGAAAATTTTCAATTATCACAAAGTGACAGTTGACCTCAATGGGATTCAATGGATGTTATTCGATGATATCTGACAAAGTTAGATGCAAACTCACTCAAATATATAAGAAATGTTGAAATTCGACTTCAAATGAGAAAGATAGACTTTGAAAATATTCAATTAACACAAAGTGACAGTTGACTTCAATGGGCTTCAATGGATGTTAATCGACGATATCTGACAGAGTTAGATGCGATTTCACTCAAATATATAAGAAATGTTGAAATTCGACTTCAAATGAGGAAGATAGACTTTGAAAATTTTCAATTATCACAAAGTGACTGTTGACCTCAATGGGCTTCAATGGATGTTTTTCGATGATATCTGACAAAGTTAGATGCAAACTCACTCAAATATATAAGAAATGTTGAAATTCGACTTCAAATGAGGAAGATAGACTTTGAAAATTTTCAATTAACACAAAGTGACAGTTGGCTTCAATGGTCTTCAATGGATGTTTTTCGATGATATCTGACAATGTTAGACGCAAACTCACTCAAATATATAAGAAATGTTGAAATTCGACTTCAAATGAGGAAGATAGACGTTGAAAATTTTCAATTATCACAAAGTGACAGTTGACCTCAATGGGCTTCATTGGATGTTATTCGATGATATCTGACAAAGTTAGATGCAAACTCACTCAAATATATAAGAAATGTTGAAATTCGACTTCAAATGAGGAAGATAGACTTTGAAAATTTTCAATTATCACAAAGTGACAGTTGACCTCAATGGGCTTCAATGGATGTTTTTCGATGATATCTGACAAAGTTAGATGCAAACTCACTCAAATATATAAGAAATCTTGAAATTCGACTCCAAATGAGGAAGATAGACTTTGAAAATTTTCAATTAACACAAAGTGACAGTTGACTTCAATGGGCTTCAATGGATGTTAATCGACGATATCTGACAAAGTTAGAGGCGATTCCACTCAAATATATAAGAAATGTTGAAATTCGACTTCAAATGAGGAAGAAAGACTTTGAAAATTTTCAATTATCACAAAGTGACAGTTGGCTTCAATGGGCTTCAATGGATGATTTCCGATGATATCTGACAAAGTTAGACGCAAACTCACTCAAATATATAAGAAATGTTGAAATTCGACTTCAAATGAGGAAGATAGACTTTGAAAATTTTCAATTAACACAAAGTGACAGTTGACCTCAATGGGCTTCAATGGATGTTATTCGATGATATCTGACAAAGTTAGATGCAAACTCACTCAAATATATAAGAAATGTTGAAATTCGACTTCAAATGAGGAAGATAGACTTTGAAAATTTTCAATTATCACAAAGTGACAGTTGACCTCAATGGGCTTCAATGGATGTTATTCGATGATATCTGACAAAGTTAGATGCAAACTCACTCAAATATATAAGAAATGTTGAAATTCGACTTCAAATGAGGAAGATAGACTTTGAAAATTTTCAATTATCACAAAGTGACTGTTGACCTCAATGGGCTTCAATGGATGTTTTTCGATGATATCTGACAAAGTTAGATGCAAACTCACTCAAATATATAAGAAATGTTGAAATTCGACTTCAAATGAGGAAGATAGACTTTGAAAATTTTCAATTAACACAAAGTGACAGTTGGCTTCAATGGTCTTCAATGGATGTTTTTCGATGATATCTGACAAAGTTAGACCCAAACTCACTCAAATATATAAGAAATGTTGAAATTCGACTTCAAATGAGGAAGATAGACTTTGAAAATTTTCAATTATCACAAAGTGACAGTTGACCTCAATGGGCTTCATTGGATGTTATTCGATGATATCTGACAAAGTTAGATGCAAACTCACTCAAATATATAAGAAATGTTGAAATTCGACTTCAAATGAGGAAGATAGACTTTGAAAATTTTCAATTATCACAAAGTGACAGTTGACCTCAATGGGCTTCAATGGATGTTTTTCGATGATATCTGACAAAGTTAGATGCAAACTCACTCAAATATATAAGAAATCTTGAAATTCGACTCCAAATGAGGAAGATAGACTTTGAAAATTTTCAATTAACATAAAGTGACAGTTGACTTCAATGGGCTTCAATGGATGTTAATCGACGATATCTGACAGAGTTAGATGCGATTCCACTCAAATATATAAGAAATGTTGAAATTCGACTTCAAATGAGGAAGAAAGACTTTGAAAATTTTCAATTATCACAAAGTGACAGTTGGCTTCAATTGGCTTCAATGGATGTTTTTCGATGATATCTGACAAAGTTAGACGCAAACTCACTCAAATATATAAGAAATGTTGAAATTCGACTTCAAATGAGGGAGATAGACTTTGAAAATTTTCAATTATCACAAAGTGACAGTTGGCTTCAATGGTCTTCAATGGATGTTTTTCGATGATATCTGACAAAGTTAGACGCAAACTCACTCAAATATATAAGAAATGTTGAAATTCGACTTCAAATGAGGAAGATAGACTTTGAAAATTTTCAATTATCACAAAGTGACAGTTGACCTCAATGGGCTTCAATGGATGTTATTCGATGATATCTGACAAAGTTAGATGCAAACTCACTCAAATATATAAGAAATGTTGAAATTCGACTTCAAATGAGGAAGATAGACTTTGAAAATTTTCAATT
The DNA here is from genome assembly GCF_026230105.1 of Diorhabda sublineata. Taxonomy (NCBI): domain Eukaryota; kingdom Metazoa; phylum Arthropoda; class Insecta; order Coleoptera; family Chrysomelidae; genus Diorhabda; species Diorhabda sublineata. The sequence goes on from NW_026614256.1 coordinate 76,917, forward strand.
AACACAAAGTGACAGTTGACTTCAATGGGCTTCAATGGATGTTAATCGACGATATCTGACAAAGTTAGATGCGATTCCACTCAAATATATAAGAAATGTTGAAATTCGACTTCAAATGAGGAAGAAAGACTTTGAAAATTTTCAATTATCACAAAGTGACAGTTGGCTTCAATGGGCTTCAATGGATGTTTTTCGATGATATCTGACAAAGTTAGACGCAAACTCACTCAAATATATAAGAAATGTTGAAATTCGACTTCAAATGAGGAAGATAGACTTTGAAAATTTTCAATTAACACAAAGTGACAGTTGACCTCAATGGGCTTCAATGGATGTTATTCGATGATATCTGACAAAGTTAGATGCAAACTCACTCAAATATATAAGAAATGTTGAAATTCGACTTCAAATGAGGAAGATAGACTTTGAAAATTTTCAATTATCACAAAGTGACAGTTGACCTCAATGGGCTTCAATGGATGTTATTCGATGATATCTGACAAAGTTAGATGCAAACTCACTCAAATATATAAGAAATGTTGAAATTCGACTTCAAATGAGGAAGATAGACTTTGAAAATTTTCAATTATCACAAAGTGACTGTTGACCTCAATGGGCTTCAATGGATGTTTTTCGATGATATCTGACAAAGTTAGATGCAAACTCACTCAAATATATAAGAAATGTTGAAATTCGACTTCAAATGAGGAAGATAGACTTTGAAAATTTTCAATTAACACAAAGTGACAGTTGGCTTCAATGGTCTTCAATGGATGTTTTTCGATGATATCTGACAAAGTTAGACGCAAACTCACTCAAATATATAAGAAATGTTGAAATTCGACTTCAAATGAGGAAGATAGACTTTGAAAATTTTCAATTATCACAAAGTGACAGTTGACCTCAATGGGCTTCAATGGATGTTTTTCGATGATATCTGACAAAGTTAGATGCAAACTCACTCAAATATATAAGGAATGTTGAAATTCGACTCCAAATGAGGAAGATAGACTTTGAAAATTTTCAATTAACACAAAGTGACAGTTGACTTCAATGGGCTTCAATGGATGTTAATCGACGATATCTGACAGAGTTAGATGCGATTCCACTCAAATATATAAGAAATGTTGAAATTCGACTTCAAATGAGGAAGAAAGACTGAAAATTTTCAATTATCACAAAGTGACAGTTGGCTTCAATGGGCTTCAATGGATGTTTTTCGATGATATCTGACAAAGTTAGACGCAAACTCACTCAAATATATAAGAAATGTTGAAATTCGACTTCAAATGAGGAAGATAGACTTTGAAAATTTTCAATTATCACAAAGTGACAGTTGACCTCAATGGGCTTCAATGGATGTTATTCGATGATATCTGACAAAGTTAGATGCAAACTCACTCGAATATATAAGAAATGTTGAAATTCGACTTCAAATGAGGAAGATAGACTTTGAAAATTTTCAATTATCACAAAGTGACAGTTGACCTCAATGGGCTTCAATGGATGTTATTCGATGATATCTGACAAAGTTAGGTGCGAACTCACTCAAATATATAAGAAATGTTGAAATTCGACTTCAAATGAGGAAGATAGACTTTGAAAATTTTCAATTAACACAAAGTGACAGTTGACCTCAATGGGCTTCAATGGATGTTATTCGATGATATCTGACAAAGTTAGATGCAAACTCACTCAAATATATAAGAAATGTTGAAATTCGACTTCAAATGAGGAAGATAGACTTTGAAAATTTTCAATTATCACAAAGTGACAGTTGACCTCAATGGGCTTCAATGGATGTTATTCGATGATATCTGACAAAGTTAGATGCAAACTCACTCAAATATATAAGAAATGTTGAAATTCGACTTCAAATGAGGAAGATAGACTTTGAAAATTTTCAATTATCACAAAGTGACAGTTGACCTCAATGGGCTTCAATGGATGTTTTTCGATGATATCTGACAAAGTTAGATGCAAACTCACTCAAATATATAAGAAATCTTGAAATTCGACTCCAAATGAGGAAGATAGACTTTGAAAATTTTCAATTAACACAAAGTGACAGTTGACTTCAATGGGCTTCAATGGATGTTAATCGACGATATCTGACAGAGTTAGATGCGATTCCACTCAAATGTATAAGAAATGTTGAAATTCGACTTCAAATGAGGAAGAAAGACTTTGAAAATTTTCAATTATCACAAAGTGACAGTTGACCTCAATGGGCTTCAATGGATGTTTTTCGATGATATCTGACAAAGTTAGATGCAAACTCACTCAAATATATAAGAAATCTTGAAATTCGACTCCAAATGAGGAAGATAGACTTTGAAAATTTTCAATTAACACAAAGTGACAGTTGACTTCAATGGGCTTCAATGGATGTTAATCGACGATATCTGACAGAGTTAGATGCGATTCCACTCAAATATATAAGAAATGTTGAAATTCGACTTCAAATGAGGAAGAAAGACTTTGAAAATTTTCAATTATCACAAAGTGACAGTTGGCTTCAATGGGCTTCAATGGATGTTTTTCGATGATATCTGACAAAGTTAGACGCAAACTCACTCAAATATATAAGAAATGTTGAAATTCGACTTCAAATGAGGAAGATAGACTTTGAAAATTTTCAATTATCACAAAGTGACAGTTGACCTCAATGGGCTTCAATGGATGTTATTCGATGATATCTGACAAAGTTAGGTGCGAACTCACTCAAATATATAAGAAATGTTGAAATTCGACTTCAAATGAGGAAGATAGACTTTGAAAATTTTCAATTAACACAAAGTGACAGTTGACCTCAATGGGCTTCAATGGATGTTATTCGATGATATCTGACAAAGTTAGATGCAAACTCACTCAAATATATAAGAAATGTTGAAATTCCACTTCAAATGAGGAAGATAGACTTTGAAAATTTTCAATTATCACAAAGTGACAGTTGACCTCAATGGGCTTCAATGGATGTTTTTCGATGATATCTGACAAAGTTAGATGCAAACTCACTCAAATATATAAGAAATGTTGAAATTCGACTTCAAATGAGGAAGATAGACTTTGAAAATTTTCAATTAACACAAAGTGACAGTTGACTTCAATGGGCTTCAATGGATGTTTTTCGATGATATCTGACAAAGTTAGACGCAAACTCACTCAAATATATGAGAAATGTTGTAATTCGACTTCAAATGAGGAAGATTGACTTTGAAAATTTTCAATTATCACAAAGTGACAGTTGACCTCAATGGGCTTCAATGGATGCTATTCGATGATATCTGACAAAGTTAGATGCAAACTCACTCAAATATATAAGAAATGTTGAAATTCGACTTCAAATGAGGAAGATAGACTTTGAAAATTTTCAATTAACACAAAGTGACAGTTGGCTTCAATGGGCTTCAATGGATGTTTTTCGATGATATCTGACAAAGTTAGATGCAAACTCACTCAAATATATAAGAAATCTTGAAATTCGACTCCAAATGAGGAAGATAGACTTTGAAAATTTTCAATTAACACAAAGTGACAGTTGACTTCAATGGGCTTCAATGGATGTTAATCGACGATATCTGACAGAGTTAGATGCGATTCCACTCAAATATATAAGAAATGTTGAAATTCGACTTCAAATGAGGAAGAAAGACTTTGAAAATTTTCAATTATCACAAAGTGACAGTTGGCTTCAATGGGCTTCAATGGATGTTTTTCGATGATATCTGACAAAGTTAGACGCAAACTCACTCAAATATATAAGAAATGTTGAAATTCGACTTCAAATGAGGAAGATAGACTTTGAAAATTTTCAATTATCACAAAGTGACAGTTGACCTCAATGGGCTTCAATGGATGTTATTCGATGATATCTGACAAAGTTAGATGCAAACTCACTCGAATATATAAGAAATGTTGAAATTCGACTTCAAATGAGGAAGATAGACTTTGAAAATTTTCAATTATCACAAAGTGACAGTTGACCTCAATGGGCTTCAATGGATGTTATTCGATGATATCTGACAAAGTTAGGTGCGAACTCACTCAAATATATAAGAAATGTTGAAATTCGACTTCAAATGAGGAAGATAGACTTTGAAAATTTTCAATTAACACAAAGTGACAGTTGACCTCAATGGGCTTCAATGGATGTTATTCGATGAGATCTGACAAAGTTAGATGCAAACTCACTCAAATATATAAGAAATGTTGAAATTCGACTTCAAATGAGGAAGATAGACTTTGAAAATTTTCAATTATCACAAAGTGACAGTTGACCTCAATGGGCTTCAATGGATGTTATTCGATGATATCTGACAAAGTTAGGTGCGAACTCACTCAAATATATAAGAAATGTTGAAATTCGACTTCAAATGAGGAAGATAGACTTTGAAAATTTTCAATTAACACAAAGTGACAGTTGACCTCAATGGGCTTCAATGGATGTTATTCGATGAGATCTGACAAAGTTAGATGCAAACTCACTCAAATATATAAGAAATGTTGAAATTCGACTTCAAATGAGGAAGATAGACTTTGAAAATTTTCAATTATCACAAAGTGACAGTTGACCTCAATGGGCTTCAATGGATGTTATTCGATGATATCTGACAAAGTTAGATGCAAACTCACTCGAATATATAAGAAATGTTGAAATTCGACTTCAAATGAGGAAGATAGACTTTGAAAATTTTCAATTATCACAAAGTGACAGTTGACCTCAATGGGCTTCAATGGATGTTATTCGATGATATCTGACAAAGTTAGGTGCGAACTCACTCAAATATATAAGAAATGTTGAAATTCGACTTCAAATGAGGAAGATAGACTTTGAAAATTTTCAATTAACACAAAGTGACAGTTGACCTCAATGGGCTTCAATGGATGTTATTCGATGATATCTGACAATGTTAGATGCAAACTCACTCAAATATATAAGAAATGTTGAAATTCGACTTCAAATGAGGAAGATAGACTTTGAAAATTTTCAATTATCACAAAGTGACAGTTGACCTCAATGGGCTTCAATGGATGTTATTCGATGATATCTGACAAAGTTAGATGCAAACTCACTCAAATATATAAGAAATGTTGAAATTCGACTTCAAATGAGGAAGATAGGCTTTGAAAATTTTCAATTATCACAAAGTGACAGTTGACCTCAATGGGCTTCAATGGATGTTTTTCGATGATATCTGACAAAGTTAGACGCAAACTCACTCAAATATATAAGAAATGTTGAAATTCGACTTCAAATGAGGAAGATAGACTTTGAAAATTTTCAATTATCACAAAGTGACAGTTGACCTCAATGGGCTTCAATGGATGTTATTCGATGATATCTGACAAAGTTAGATGCAAACTCACTCGAATATATAAGAAATGTTGAAATTCGACTTCAAATGAGGAAGATAGACTTTGAAAATTTTCAATTATCACAAAGTGACAGTTGACCTCAATGGGCTTCAATGGATGTTATTCGATGATATCTGACAAAGTTAGGTGCGAACTCACTCAAATATATAAGAAATGTTGAAATTCGACTTCAAATGAGGAAGATAGACTTTGAAAATTTTCAATTAACACAAAGTGACAGTTGACCTCAATGGGCTTCAATGGATGTTATTCGATGATATCTGACAAAGTTAGATGCAAACTCACTCAAATATATAAGAAATGTTGAAATTCGACTTCAAATGAGGAAGATAGACTTTGAAAATTTTCAATTATCACAAAGTGACAGTTGACCTCAATGGGCTTCAATGGATGTTATTCGATGATATCTGACAAAGTTAGATGCAAACTCACTCAAATATATAAGAAATGTTGAAATTCGACTTCAAATGAGGAAGATAGACTTTGAAAATTTTCAATTATCACAAAGTGACAGTTGACCTCAATGGGCTTCAATGGATGTTTTTCGATGATATCTGACAAAGTTAGATGCAAACTCACTCAAATATATAAGAAATCTTGAAATTCGACTCCAAATGAGGAAGATAGACTTTGAAAATTTTCAATTAACACAAAGTGACAGTTGACTTCAATGGGCTTCAATGGATGTTAATCGACGATATCTGACAGAGTTAGATGCGATTCCACTCAAATATATAAGAAATGTTGAAATTCGACTTCAAATGAGGAAGAAAGACTTTGAAAATTTTCAATTATCACAAAGTGACAGTTGACCTCAATGGGCTTCAATGGATGTTTTTCGATGATATCTGACAAAGTTAGATGCAAACTCACTCAAATATATAAGAAATCTTGAAATTCGACTCCAAATGAGGAAGATAGACTTTGAAAATTTTCAATTAACACAAAGTGACAGTTGACTTCAATGGGCTTCAATGGATGTTAATCGACGATATCTGACAGAGTTAGATGCGATTCCACTCAAATATATAAGAAATGTTGAAATTCGACTTCAAATGAGGAAGAAAGACTTTGAAAATTTTCAATTATCACAAAGTGACAGTTGACCTCAATGGGCTTCAATGGATGTTATTCGATGATATCTGACAAAGTTAGATGCAAACTCACTCGAATATATAAGAAATGTTGAAATTCGACTTCAAATGAGGAAGATAGACTTTGAAAATTTTCAATTATCACAAAGTGACAGTTGACCTCAATGGGCTTCAATGGATGTTATTCGATGATATCTGACAAAGTTAGGTGCGAACTCACTCAAATATATAAGAAATGTTGAAATTCGACTTCAAATGAGGAAGATAGACTTTGAAAATTTTCAATTAACACAAAGTGACAGTTGACCTCAATGGGCTTCAATGGATGTTATTCGATGATATCTGACAAAGTTAGATGCAAACTCACTCAAATATATAAGAAATGTTGAAATTCGACTTCAAATGAGGAAGATAGACTTTGAAAATTTTCAATTATCACAAAGTGACAGTTGACCTCAATGGGCTTCAATGGATGTTATTCGATGATATCTGACAAAGTTAGATGCAAACTCACTCAAATATATAAGAAATGTTGAAATTCGACTTCAAATGAGGAAGATAGACTTTGAAAATTTTCAATTATCACAAAGTGACAGTTGACCTCAATGGGCTTCAATGGATGTTTTTCGATGATATCTGACAAAGTTAGATGCAAACTCACTCAAATATATAAGAAATCTTGAAATTCGACTCCAAATGAGGAAGATAGACTTTGAAAATTTTCAATTAACACAAAGTGACAGTTGACTTCAATGGGCTTCAATGGATGTTAATCGACGATATCTGACAGAGTTAGATGCGATTCCACTCAAATATATAAGAAATGTTGAAATTCGACTTCAAATGAGGAAGAAAGACTTTGAAAATTTTCAATTATCACAAAGTGACAGTTGACCTCAATGGGCTTCAATGGATGTTTTTCGATGATATCTGACAAAGTTAGATGCAAACTCACTCAAATATATAAGAAATCTTGAAATTCGACTCCAAATGAGGAAGATAGACTTTGAAAATTTTCAATTAACACAAAGTGACAGTTGACTTCAATGGGCTTCAATGGATGTTAATCGACGATATCTGACAGAGTTAGATGCGATTCCACTCAAATATATAAGAAATGTTGAAATTCGACTTCAAATGAGGAAGAAAGACTTTGAAAATTTTCAATTATCACAAAGTGACAGTTGGCTTCAATGGGCTTCAATGGATGTTTTTCGATGATATCTGACAAAGTTAGACGCAAACTCACTCAAATATATAAGAAATGTTGAAATTCGACTTCAAATGAGGAAGATAGACTTTGAAAATTTTCAATTATCACAAAGTGACAGTTGACCTCAATGGGCTTCAATGGATGTTATTCGATGATATCTGACAAAGTTAGGTGCGAACTCACTCAAATATATAAGAAATGTTGAAATTCGACTTCAAATGAGGAAGATAGACTTTGAAAATTTTCAATTAACACAAAGTGACAGTTGACCTCAATGGGCTTCAATGGATGTTATTCGATGATATCTGACAAAGTTAGATGCAAACTCACTCAAATATATAAGAAATGTTGAAATTCCACTTCAAATGAGGAAGATAGACTTTGAAAATTTTCAATTATCACAAAGTGACAGTTGACCTCAATGGGCTTCAATGGATGTTTTTCGATGATATCTGACAAAGTTAGATGCAAACTCACTCAAATATATAAGAAATGTTGAAATTCGACTTCAAATGAGGAAGATAGACTTTGAAAATTTTCAATTAACACAAAGTGACAGTTGACTTCAATGGGCTTCAATGGATGTTTTTCGATGATATCTGACAAAGTTAGACGCAAACTCACTCAAATATATGAGAAATGTTGTAATTCGACTTCAAATGAGGAAGATTGACTTTGAAAATTTTCAATTATCACAAAGTGACAGTTGACCTCAATGGGCTTCAATGGATGCTATTCGATGATATCTGACAAAGTTAGATGCAAACTCACTCAAATATATAAGAAATGTTGAAATTCGACTTCAAATGAGGAAGATAGACTTTGAAAATTTTCAATTAACACAAAGTGACAGTTGGCTTCAATGGGCTTCAATGGATGTTTTTCGATGATATCTGACAAAGTTAGATGCAAACTCACTCAAATATATAAGAAATCTTGAAATTCGACTCCAAATGAGGAAGATAGACTTTGAAAATTTTCAATTAACACAAAGTGACAGTTGACTTCAATGGGCTTCAATGGATGTTAATCGACGATATCTGACAGAGTTAGATGCGATTCCACTCAAATATATAAGAAATGTTGAAATTCGACTTCAAATGAGGAAGAAAGACTTTGAAAATTTTCAATTATCACAAAGTGACAGTTGGCTTCAATGGGCTTCAATGGATGTTTTTCGATGATATCTGACAAAGTTAGACGCAAACTCACTCAAATATATAAGAAATGTTGAAATTCGACTTCAAATGAGGAAGATAGACTTTGAAAATTTTCAATTATCACAAAGTGACAGTTGACCTCAATGGGCTTCAATGGATGTTATTCGATGATATCTGACAAAGTTAGATGCAAACTCACTCGAATATATAAGAAATGTTGAAATTCGACTTCAAATGAGGAAGATAGACTTTGAAAATTTTCAATTATCACAAAGTGACAGTTGACCTCAATGGGCTTCAATGGATGTTATTCGATGATATCTGACAAAGTTAGGTGCGAACTCACTCAAATATATAAGAAATGTTGAAATTCGACTTCAAATGAGGAAGATAGACTTTGAAAATTTTCAATTAACACAAAGTGACAGTTGACCTCGATGGGCTTCAATGGATGTTATTCGATGAGATCTGACAAAGTTAGATGCAAACTCACTCAAATATATAAGAAATGTTGAAATTCGACTTCAAATGAGGAAGATAGACTTTGAAAATTTTCAATTATCACAAAGTGACAGTTGACCTCAATGGGCTTCAATGGATGTTATTCGATGATATCTGACAAAGTTAGGTGCGAACTCACTCAAATATATAAGAAATGTTGAAATTCGACTTCAAATGAGGAAGATAGACTTTGAAAATTTTCAATTAACACAAAGTGACAGTTGACCTCAATGGGCTTCAATGGATGTTATTCGATGAGATCTGACAAAGTTAGATGCAAACTCACTCAAATATATAAGAAATGTTGAAATTCGACTTCAAATGAGGAAGATAGACTTTGAAAATTTTCAATTATCACAAAGTGACAGTTGACCTCAATGGGCTTCAATGGATGTTATTCGATGATATCTGACAAAGTTAGATGCAAACTCACTCGAATATATAAGAAATGTTGAAATTCGACTTCAAATGAGGAAGATAGACTTTGAAAATTTTCAATTATCACAAAGTGACAGTTGACCTCAATGGGCTTCAATGGATGTTATTCGATGATATCTGACAAAGTTAGGTGCGAACTCACTCAAATATATAAGAAATGTTGAAATTCGACTTCAAATGAGGAAGATAGACTTTGAAAATTTTCAATTAACACAAAGTGACAGTTGACCTCAATGGGCTTCAATGGATGTTATTCGATGATATCTGACAATGTTAGATGCAAACTCACTCAAATATATAAGAAATGTTGAAATTCGACTTCAAATGAGGAAGATAGACTTTGAAAATTTTCAATTATCACAAAGTGACAGTTGACCTCAATGGGCTTCAATGGATGTTATTCGATGATATCTGACAAAGTTAGATGCAAACTCACTCAAATATATAAGAAATGTTGAAATTCGACTTCAAATGAGGAAGATAGGCTTTGAAAATTTTCAATTATCACAAAGTGACAGTTGACCTCAATGGGCTTCAATGGATGTTTTTCGATGATATCTGACAAAGTTAGATGCAAACTCACTCAAATATATAAGAAATGTTGAAATTCGACTTCAAATGAGGAAGATAGACTTTGAAAATTTTCAATTAACACAAAGTGACAGTTGACTTCAATGGGCTTCAATGGATGTTTTTCGATGATATCTGACAAAGTTAGACGCAAACTCACTCAAATATATGAGAAATGTTGTAATTCGACTTCAAATGAGGAAGATAGACTTTGAAAATTTTCAATTATCACAAAGTGACAGTTGACCTCAATGGGCTTCAATGGATGTTATTCGATGATATCTGACAAAGTTAGATGCAAACTCACTCAAATATATAAGAAATGTTGAAATTCGACTTCAAATGAGGAAGATAGACTTTGAAAATTTTCAATTAACACAAAGTGACAGTTGACTTCAATGGGCTTCAATGGATGTTTTTCGATGATATCTGACAAAGTTAGACGCAAACTCACTCAAATATATGAGAAATGTTGTAATTCGACTTCAAATGAGGAAGATAGACTTTGAAAATTTTCAATTATCACAAAGTGACAGTTGACCTCAATGGGCTTCAATGGATGTTATTCGATGATATCTGACAAAGTTAGATGCAAACTCACTCAAATATATAAGAAATGTTGAAATTCGACTTCAAATGAGGAATATAGACTTTGAAAATTTTCAATCAACACAAAGTGACAGTTGGCTTCAATGGGCTTCAATGGATGTTTTTCGATGATATCTGACAAAGTTAGACGCAAACTCACTCAAATATATGAGAAATGTTGTAATTCGACTTCAAATGAGGAAGATAGACTTTGAAAATTTTCAATTATCACAAAGTGACAGTTGACCTCAATGGGCTTCAATGGATGTTATTCGATGATATCTGACAAAGTTAGATGCAAACTCACTCAAATATATAAGAAATGTTGAAATTCGACTTCAAATGAGGAAGATAGACTTTGAAAATTTTCAATTAACACAAAGTGACAGTTGGCTTCAATGGGCTTCAATGGATGTTTTTCGATGATATCTGACAAAGTTAGACGCAAACTCACTCAAATATATGAGAAATGTTGTAATTCGACTTCAAATGAGGAAGATAGACTTTGAAGATTTTCAATTAACACAAAGTGACAGTTGACTTCAATGGGCTTCAATGGATGTTAATCGACGATATCTGACAGAGTTAGATGCGATTCCACTCAAATATATAAGAAATGTTGAAATTCGACTTCAAATGAGGAAGAAAGACTTTGAAAATTTTCAATTATTACAAAGTGACAGTTGGCTTCAATGGGCTTCAATGGATGTTTTTCGATGATATCTGACAAAGTTAGACGCAAACTCACTCAAATATATGAGAAATGTTGTAATTCGACTTCAAATGAGGAAGATAGACTTTGAAAATTTTCAATTATCACAAAGTGACAGTTGACCTCAATGGGCTTCAATGGATGTTATTCGATGATATCTGACAAAGTTAGATGCAAACTCACTCAAATATATAAGAAATGTTGAAATTCGACTTCAAATGAGGAAGATAGACTTTGAAAATTTTCAATTAACACAAAGTGACAGTTGGCTTCAATGGGCTTCAATGGATGTTTTTCGATGATATCTGACAAAGTTAGACGCAAACTCACTCAAATATATGAGAAATGTTGTAATTCGACTTCAAATGAGGAAGATAGACTTTGAAAATTTTCAATTATCACAAAGTGACAGTTGACCTCAATGGGCTTCAATGGATGTTATTCGATGATATCTGACAAAGTTAGATGCAAACTCACTCAAATATATAAGAAATGTTGAAATTCGACTTCAAATGAGGAAGATAGACTTTGAAAATTTTCAATTATCACAAAGTGACAGTTGACCTCAATGGGCTTCAATGGATGTTATTCGATGATATCTGACAAAGTTAGATGCAAACTCACTCGAATATATAAGAAATGTTGAAATTCGACTTCAAATGAGGAAGATAGACTTTGAAAATTTTCAATTATCACAAAGTGACAGTTGACCTCAATGGGCTTCAATGGATGTTATTCGATGATATCTGACAAAGTTAGGTGCGAACTCACTCAAATATATAAGAAATGTTGAAATTCGACTTCAAATGAGGAAGATAGACTTTGAAAATTTTCAATTAACACAAAGTGACAGTTGACCTCAATGGGCTTCAATGGATGTTATTCGATGAGATCTGACAAAGTTAGATGCAAACTCACTCAAATATATAAGAAATGTTGAAATTCGACTTCAAATGAGGAAGATAGACTTTGAAAATTTTCAATTATCACAAAGTGACAGTTGACCTCAATGGGCTTCAATGGATGTTATTCGATGATATCTGACAAAGTTAGATGCAAACTCACTCGAATATATAAGAAATGTTGAAATTCGACTTCAAATGAGGAAGATAGACTTTGAAAATTTTCAATTATCACAAAGTGACAGTTGACCTCAATGGGCTTCAATGGATGTTATTCGATGATATCTGACAAAGTTAGGTGCGAACTCACTCAAATATATAAGAAATGTTGAAATTCGACTTCAAATGAGGAAGATAGACTTTGAAAATTTTCAATTAACACAAAGTGACAGTTGACCTCAATGGGCTTCAATGGATGTTATTCGATGAGATCTGACAATGTTAGATGCAAACTCACTCAAATATATAAGAAATGTTGAAATTCGACTTCAAATGAGGAAGATAGACTTTGAAAATTTTCAATTATCACAAAGTGACAGTTGACCTCAATGGGCTTCAATGGATGTTATTCGATGATATCTGACAAAGTTAGATGCAAACTCACTCAAATATATAAGAAATGTTGAAATTCGACTTCAAATGAGGAAGATAGACTTTGAAAATTTTCAATTAACACAAAGTGACAGTTGGCTTCAATGGGCTTCAATGGATGTTTTTCGATGATATCTGACAAAGTTAGATGCAAACTCACTCAAATATATAAGAAATCTTGAAATTCGACTCCAAATGAGGAAGATAGACTTTGAAAATTTTCAATTAACACAAAGTGACAGTTGACTTCAATGGGCTTCAATGGATGTTAATCGACGATATCTGACAGAGTTAGATGCGATTCCACTCAAATATATAAGAAATGTTGAAATTCGACTTCAAATGAGGAAGAAAGACTTTGAAAATTTTCAATTATCACAAAGTGACAGTTGGCTTCAATGGGCTTCAATGGATGTTTTTCGATGATATCTGACAAAGTTAGACGCAAACTCACTCAAATATATAAGAAATGTTGAAATTCGACTTCAAATGAGGAAGATAGACTTTGAAAATTTTCAATTATCACAAAGTGACAGTTGACCTCAATGGGCTTCAATGGATGTTATTCGATGATATCTGACAAAGTTAGGTGCGAACTCACTCAAATATATAAGAAATGTTGAAATTCGACTTCAAATGAGGAAGATAGACTTTGAAAATTTTCAATTAACACAAAGTGACAGTTGACCTCAATGGGCTTCAATGGATGTTATTCGATGAGATCTGACAAAGTTAGATGCAAACTCACTCAAATATATAAGAAATGTTGAAATTCGACTTCAAATGAGGAAGATAGACTTTGAAAATTTTCAATTATCACAAAGTGACAGTTGACCTCAATGGGCTTCAATGGATGTTATTCGATGATATCTGACAAAGTTAGATGCAAACTCACTCGAATATATAAGAAATGTTGAAATTCGACTTCAAATGAGGAAGATAGACTTTGAAAATTTTCAATTATCACAAAGTGACAGTTGACCTCAATGGGCTTCAATGGATGTTATTCGATGATATCTGACAAAGTTAGGTGCGAACTCACTCAAATATATAAGAAATGTTGAAATTCGACTTCAAATGAGGAAGATAGACTTTGAAAATTTTCAATTAACACAAAGTGACAGTTGACCTCAATGGGCTTCAATGGATGTTATTCGATGAGATCTGACAATGTTAGATGCAAACTCACTCAAATATATAAGAAATGTTGAAATTCGACTTCAAATGAGGAAGATAGACTTTGAAAATTTTCAATTATCACAAAGTGACAGTTGACCTCAATGGGCTTCAATGGATGTTATTCGATGATATCTGACAAAGTTAGATGCAAACTCACTCAAATATATAAGAAATGTTGAAATTCGACTTCAAATGAGGAAGATAGACTTTGAAAATTTTCAATTAACACAAAGTGACAGTTGGCTTCAATGGGCTTCAATGGATGTTTTTCGATGATATCTGACAAAGTTAGATGCAAACTCACTCAAATATATAAGAAATCTTGAAATTCGACTCCAAATGAGGAAGATAGACTTTGAAAATTTTCAATTAACACAAAGTGACAGTTGACTTCAATGGGCTTCAATGGATGTTAATCGACGATATCTGACAGAGTTAGATGCGATTCCACTCAAATATATAAGAAATGTTGAAATTCGACTTCAAATGAGGAAGAAAGACTTTGAAAATTTTCAATTATCACAAAGTGACAGTTGGCTTCAATGGGCTTCAATGGATGTTTTTCGATGATATCTGACAAAGTTAGACGCAAACTCACTCAAATATATAAGAAATGTTGAAATTCGACTTCAAATGAGGAAGATAGACTTTGAAAATTTTCAATTATCACAAAGTGACAGTTGACCTCAATGGGCTTCAATGGATGTTATTCGATGATATCTGACAAAGTTAGATGCAAACTCACTCGAATATATAAGAAATGTTGAAATTCGACTTCAAATGAGGAAGATAGACTTTGAAAATTTTCAATTATCACAAAGTGACAGTTGACCTCAATGGGCTTCAATGGATGTTATTCGATGATATCTGTAAAGTTAGATGCAAACTCACTCAAATATATAAGAAATGTTGAAATTCGACTTCAAATGAGGAGGATAGACTTTGAAAATTTTCAATTAACACAAAGTGACAGTTGGCTTCAATGGGCTTCAATGGATGTTTTTCGATGATATCTGACAAAGTTAGATGCAAACTCACTCAAATATATAAGAAATGTTGAAATTCGACTTCAAATGAGGAAGATAGACTTTGAAAATTTTCAATTAACACAAAGTGACAGTTGACCTCAATGGGCTTCAATGGATGTTATTCGATGATATCTGACAAAGTTAGACGCAAACTCCCTCAAATATATAAGAAATGTTGAAATTCGACTTCAAATGAGGAAGAATGACTTTGAAAAATTTTCAATTAACACAAAGTGACAGTTGACCTCAATGAGCTTCAATGGATGTTATTCGATGATATCTGACAAAGTTAGATGCAAACTCACTCAAATATATAAGAAATGTTGAAATTCGACTTCAAATGAGGAAGATAGACTTTGAAAATTTTCAATTATCACAAAGTGACAGTTGACCTCAATGGGCTTCAATGGATGTTTTTCGATGATATCTGACAAAGTTAGATGCAAACTCACTCAAATATATAAGAAATGTTGAAATTCGACTTCAAATGAGGAAGATAGACTTTGAAAATTTTCAATTATCACAAAGTGACAGTTGACTTCAATGGGCTTCAATGGATGTTTTTCGATGATATCTGACAAAGTTAGATGCAAACTCACTCAAATATATAAGAAATGTTGAAATTCGACTTCAAATGAGGAAGATAGACTTTGAAAATTTTCAATTATCACAAAGTGACAGTTGACCTCAATGGGCTTCAATGGATGTTATTCGATGATATCTGACAAAGTTAGATGCAAACTCACTCAAATATATAAGAAATGTTGAAATTCGACTTCAAATGAGGAAGATAGACTTTGAAAATTTTCAATTTTCACAAAGTGACAGTTGACCTCAATGGGCTTCAATGGATGTTTTTCGATGATATCTGACAAAGTTAGATGCAAACTCACTCAAATATATAAGAAATGTTGAAATTCGACTTCAAATGAGGAAGATAGACTTTGAAAATTTTCAATTAACACAAAGTGACAGTTGACTTCAATGGGCTTCAATGGATGTTTTTCGATGATATCTGACAAAGTTAGACGCAAACTCACTCAAATATATGAGAAATGTTGTAATTCGACTTCAAATGAGGAAGATAGACTTTGAAAATTTTCAATTATCACAAAGTGACAGTTGACCTCAATGGGCTTCAATGGATGTTATTCGATGATATCTGACAAAGTTAGATGCAAACTCACTCAAATATATAAGAAATGTTGAAATTCGACTTCAAATGAGGAAGATAGACTTTGAAAATTTTCAATTAACACAAAGTGACAGTTGGCTTCAATGGGCTTCAATGGATGTTTTTCGATGATATCTGACAAAGTTAGACGCAAACTCACTCAAATATATGAGAAATGTTGTAATTCGACTTCAAATGAGGAAGATAGACTTTGAAAATTTTCAATTATTACAAAGTGACAGTTGGCTTCAATGGGCTTCAATGGATGTTTTTCGATGATATCTGACAAAGTTAGACGCAAACTCACTCAAATATATAAGAAATGTTGAAATTCGACTTCAAATGAGGAAGATAGACTTTGAAAATTTTCAATTAACACAAAGTGACAGTTGGCTTCAATGGGCTTCAATGGATGTTTTCCGATGATATCTGACAAAGTTAGACGCAAACTCACTCAAATATATGAGAAATGTTGGAATTCGACTTCAAATGAGGAAGATAGACTTTGAAAATTTTCAATTAACACAAAGTGACAGTGGACTTCAATGGGCTTCAATGGATGTTTTTCGATGATATCTGACAAAGTTAGATGCAAACTCACTCAAATATATAAGAAATGTTGAAATTCGACTTCAAATGAGGAAAAAAGACTTTGAAAATTTTCAATTAACACAAAGTGACAGTTGACCTCAATGGGCTTCAATGGATGTTATTCGATGATATCTGACAAAGTTAGACGCAAACTCCCTCAAATATATAAGAAATGTTGAAATTCGACTTCAAATGAGGAAGAATGACTTTGAAAATTTTCAATTAACACAAAGTGACAGTTGACCTCAATGAGCTTCAATGGATGTTATTCGATGATATCTGACAAAGTTAGATGCAAACTCACTCAAATATATAAGAAATGTTGAAATTCGACTTCAAATGAGGAAGATAGACTTTGAAAATTTTCAATTAACACAAAGTGACAGTTGACCTCAATGGGCTTCAATGGATGTTATTCGATGATATCTGACAAAGTTAGACGCAAACTCCCTCAAATATATAAGAAATGTTGAAATTCGACTTCAAATGAGGAAGAATGACTTTGAAAATTTTCAATTAACACAAAGTGACAGTTGACCTCAATGAGCTTCAATGGATGTTATTCGATGATATCTGACAAAGTTAGATGCAAACTCACTCAAATATATAAGAAATGTTGAAATTCGACTTCAAATGAGGAAGATAGACTTTGAAAATTTTCAATTATCACAAAGTGACAGTTGACCTCAATGGGCTTCAATGGATGTTTTTCGATGATATCTGACAAAGTTAGATGCAAACTCACTCAAATATATAAGAAATGTTGAAATTCGACTTCAAATGAGGAAGATAGACTTTGAAAATTTTCAATTAACACAAAGTGACAGTTGACTTCAATGGGCTTCAATGGATGTTTTTCGATGATATCTGACAAAGTTAGACGCAAACTCACTCAAATATATGAGAAATGTTGTAATTCGACTTCAAATGAGGAAGATAGACTTTGAAAATTTTCAATTATCACAAAGTGACAGTTGACCTCAATGGGCTTCAATGGATGTTATTCGATGATATCTGACAAAGTTAGATGCAAACTCACTCAAATATATAAGAAATGTTGAAATTCGACTTCAAATGAGGAAGATAGACTTTGAAAATTTTCAATTAACACAAAGTGACAGTTGGCTTCAATGGGCTTCAATGGATGTTTTTCGATGATATCTGACAAAGTTAGACGCAAACTCACTCAAATATATGAGAAATGTTGTAATTCGACTTCAAATGAGGAAGATAGACTTTGAAAATTTTCAATTATCACAAAGTGACAGTTGACCTCAATGGGCTTCAATGGATGTTATTCGATGATATCTGACAATGTTAGATGCGAACTCACTCAAATATATAAGAAATGTTGAAATTCGACTTCAAATGAGGAAGATAGACTTTGAAAATTTTCAATTAACACAAAGTGACAGTTGACTTCAATGGGCTTCAATGGATGTTTTTCGATGATATCTGACAAAGTTAGACGCAAACTCACTCAAATATATGAGAAATGTTGTAATTCGACTTCAAATGAGGAAGATAGACTTTGAAAATTTTCAATTATCACAAAGTGACAGTTGACCTCAATGGGCTTCAATGGATGTTATTCGATGATATCTGACAAAGTTAGATGCAAACTCACTCAAATATATAAGAAATGTTGAAATTCGACTTCAAATGAGGAAGATAGACTTTGAAAATTTTCAATTAACACAAAGTGACAGTTGGCTTCAATGGGCTTCAATGGATGTTTTTCGATGATATCTGACAAAGTTAGACGCAAACTCACTCAAATATATGAGAAATGTTGTAATTCGACTTCAAATGAGGAAGATAGACTTTGAAAATTTTCAATTATCACAAAGTGACAGTTGACCTCAATGGGCTTCAATGGATGTTATTCGATGATATCTGACAATGTTAGATGCAAACTCACTCAAATATATAAGAAATGTTGAAATTCGACTTCAAATGAGGAAGATAGACTTTGAAAATTTTCAATTAACACAAAGTGACAGTTGGCTTCAATGGGCTTCAATGGATGTTTTTCGATGATATCTGACAAAGTTAGACGCAAACTCACTCAAATATATGAGAAATGTTGAAATTCGACTTCAAATGAGGAAGATAGACTTTGAAAATTTTCAATTAACACAAAGTGACAGTTGGCTTCAATGGGCTTCAATGGATGTTTTCCGATGATATCTGACAAAGTTAGACGCAAACTCACTCAAATATATGAGAAATGTTGGAATTCGACTTCAAATGAGGAAGATAGACTTTGAAAATTTTCAATTAACACAAAGTGACAGTGGACTTCAATGGGCTTCAATGGATGTTAATCGACGATATCTGACAGATTTAGATGCGATTCCACTCAAATATATAAGAAATGTTGAAATTCGACTTCAAATGAGGAAGAAAGACTTTGAAAATTTTCAATTATCACAAAGTGACAGTTGGCTTCAATGGGCTTCAATGGATGTTTTTCGATGATATCTGACAAAGTTAGACGCAAACTCAGTCAAATATATAAGAAATGTTGAAATTCGACTCCAAATGAGGAAGATAGACTTTGAAAATTTTCAATTATCACAAAGTGACAGTTGACCTCAATGGGCTTCAATGGATGTTATTCGATGATATCTGACTAAGTTAGATGCAAACTCACTCAAATATATAAGAAATGTTGAAATTCGACTTCAAATGAGGAAGATAGACTTTGAAAATTTTCAATTATCACAAAGTGACAGTTGACCTCAAGGGGCTTCATGGATGTTATTCGATGATATCTGAAAAAGTTAGATGCAAACTCACTCAAATATATAAGAAATGTTGAAATTCGACTTCAAATGAGGAGGATAGACTTTGAAAATTTTCAATTAACACAAAGTGACAGTTGGCTTCAATGGGCTTCAATGGATGTTTTTCGATGATATCTGACAAAGTTAGATGCAAACTCACTCAAATATATAAGAAATGTTGAAATTCGACTTCAAATGAGGAAGATAGACTTTGAAAATTTTCAATTAACACAAAGTGACAGTTGACCTCAATGGGCTTCAATGGATGTTATTCGATGATATCTGACAAAGTTAGACGCAAACTCCCTCAAATATATAAGAAATGTTGAAATTCGACTTCAAATGAGGAAGAATGACTTTGAAAATTTTCAATTAACACAAAGTGACAGTTGACCTCAATGAGCTTCAATGGATGTTATTCGATGATATCTGACAAAGTTAGATGCAAACTCACTCAAATATATAAGAAATGTTGAAATTCGACTTCAAATGAGGAAGATAGACTTTGAAAATTTTCAATTATCACAAAGTGACAGTTGACCTCAATGGGCTTCAATGGATGTTTTTCGATGATATCTGACAAAGTTAGATGCAAACTCACTCAAATATATAAGAAATGTTGAAATTCGACTTCAAATGAGGAAGATAGACTTTGAAAATTTTCAATTAACACAAAGTGACAGTTGACTTCAATGGGCTTCAATGGATGTTTTTCGATGATATCTGACAAAGTTAGATGCAAACTCACTCAAATATATAAGAAATGTTGAAATTCGACTTCAAATGAGGAAGATAGACTTTGAAAATTTTCAATTATCACAAAGTGACAGTTGACCTCAATGGGCTTCAATGGATGTTATTCGATGATATCTGACAAAGTTAGATGCAAACTCACTCAAATATATAAGAAATGTTGAAATTCGACTTCAAATGAGGAAGATAGACTTTGAAAATTTTCAATTATCACAAAGTGACAGTTGACCTCAATGGGCTTCAATGGATGTTTTTCGATGATATCTGACAAAGTTAGATGCAAACTCACTCAAATATATAAGAAATGTTGAAATTCGACTTCAAATGAGGAAGATAGACTTTGAAAATTTTCAATTAACACAAAGTGACAGTTGACTTCAATGGGCTTCAATGGATGTTTTTCGATGATATCTGACAAAGTTAGACGCAAACTCACTCAAATATATGAGAAATGTTGTAATTCGACTTCAAATGAGGAAGATAGACTTTGAAAATTTTCAATTATCACAAAGTGACAGTTGACCTCAATGGGCTTCAATGGATGTTATTCGATGATATCTGACAAAGTTAGATGCAAACTCACTCAAATATATAAGAAATGTTGAAATTCGACTTCAAATGAGGAAGATAGACTTTGAAAATTTTCAATTAACACAAAGTGACAGTTGGCTTCAATGGGCTTCAATGGATGTTTTTCGATGATATCTGACAAAGTTAGACGCAAACTCACTCAAATATATGAGAAATGTTGTAATTCGACTTCAAATGAGGAAGATAGACTTTGAAAATTTTCAATTATTACAAAGTGACAGTTGGCTTCAATGGGCTTCAATGGATGTTTTTCGATGATATCTGACAAAGTTAGACGCAAACTCACTCAAATATATAAGAAATGTTGAAATTCGACTTCAAATGAGGAAGATAGACTTTGAAAATTTTCAATTAACACAAAGTGACAGTTGGCTTCAATGGGCTTCAATGGATGTTTTCCGATGATATCTGACAAAGTTAGACGCAAACTCACTCAAATATATGAGAAATGTTGGAATTCGACTTCAAATGAGGAAGATAGACTTTGAAAATTTTCAATTAACACAAAGTGACAGTGGACTTCAATGGGCTTCAATGGATGTTAATCGACGATATCAGACAGATTTAGATGCGATTCCACTCAAATATATAAGAAATGTTGAAATTCGACTTCAAATGAGGAAGAAAGACTTTGAAAATTTTCAATTATCACAAAGTGACAGTTGGCTTCAATGGGCTTCAATGGATGTTTTTCGATGATATCTGACAAAGTTAGACGCAAACTCAGTCAAATATATAAGAAATGTTGAAATTCGACTCCAAATGAGGAAGATAGACTTTGAAAATTTTCAATTATCACAAAGTGACAGTTGACCTCAAGGGGCTTCATGGATGTTATTCGATGATATCTGAAAAAGTTAGATGCAAACTCACTCAAATATATAAGAAATGTTGAAATTCGACTTCAAATGAGGAGGATAGACTTTGAAAATTTTCAATTAACACAAAGTGACAGTTGGCTTCAATGGGCTTCAATGGATGTTTTTCGATGATATCTGACAAAGTTAGATGCAAACTCACTCAAATATATAAGAAATGTTGAAATTCGACTTCAAATGAGGAAGATAGACTTTGAAAATTTTCAATTAACACAAAGTGACAGTGGACTTCAATGGGCTTCAATGGATGTTAATCGACGATATCAGACAGATTTAGATGCGATTCCACTCAAATATATAAGAAATGTTGAAATTCGACTTCAAATGAGGAAGAAAGACTTTGAAAATTTTCAATTATCACAAAGTGACAGTTGGCTTCAATGGGCTTCAATGGATGTTTTTCGATGATATCTGACAAAGTTAGACGCAAACTCAGTCAAATATATAAGAAATGTTGAAATTCGACTCCAAATGAGGAAGATAGACTTTGAAAATTTTCAATTATCACAAAGTGACAGTTGACCTCAAGGGGCTTCATGGATGTTATTCGATGATATCTGAAAAAGTTAGATGCAAACTCACTCAAATATATAAGAAATGTTGAAATTCGACTTCAAATGAGGAGGATAGACTTTGAAAATTTTCAATTAACACAAAGTGACAGTTGGCTTCAATGGGCTTCAATGGATGTTTTTCGATGATATCTGACAAAGTTAGATGCAAACTCACTCAAATATATAAGAAATGTTGAAATTCGACTTCAAATGAGGAAGATAGACTTTGAAAATTTTCAATTAACACAAAGTGACAGTTGACCTCAATGGGCTTCAATGGATGTTATTCGATGATATCTGACAAAGTTAGACGCAAACTCCCTCAAATATATAAGAAATGTTGAAATTCGACTTCAAATGAGGAAGAATGACTTTGAAAATTTTCAATTAACACAAAGTGACAGTTGACCTCAATGAGCTTCAATGGATGTTATTCGATGATATCTGACAAAGTTAGATGCAAACTCACTCAAATATATAAGAAATGTTGAAATTCGACTTCAAATGAGGAAGATAGACTTTGAAAATTTTCAATTAACACAAAGTGACAGTTGACCTCAATGGGCTTCAATGGATGTTATTCGATGATATCTGACAAAGTTAGACGCAAACTCCCTCAAATATATAAGAAATGTTGAAATTCGACTTCAAATGAGGAAGAATGACTTTGAAAATTTTCAATTAACACAAAGTGACAGTTGACCTCAATGAGCTTCAATGGATGTTATTCGATGATATCTGACAAAGTTAGATGCAAACTCACTCAAATATATAAGAAATGTTGAAATTCGACTTCAAATGAGGAAGAATGACTTTGAAAATTTTCAATTAACACAAAGTGACAGTTGACCTCAATGAGCTTCAATGGATGTTATTCGATGATATCTGACAAAGTTAGATGCAAACTCACTCAAATATATAAGAAATGTTGAAATTCGACTTCAAATGAGGAAGATAGACTTTGAAAATTTTCAATTATCACAAAGTGACAGTTGACCTCAATGGGCTTCAATGGATGTTTTTCGATGATATCTGACAAAGTTAGATGCAAACTCACTCAAATATATGAGAAATGTTGTAATTCGACTTCAAATGAGGAAGATAGACTTTGAAAATTTTCAATTATCACAAAGTGACAGTTGACCTCAATGGGCTTCAATGGATGTTATTCGATGATATCTGACAAAGTTAGATGCAAACTCACTCAAATATATAAGAAATGTTGAAATTCGACTTCAAATGAGGAAGATAGACTTTGAAAATTTTCAATTAACACAAAGTGACAGTTGGCTTCAATGGGCTTCAATGGATGTTTTTCGATGATATCTGACAAAGTTAGACGCAAACTCACTCAAATATATGAGAAATGTTGTAATTCGACTTCAAATGAGGAAGATAGACTTTGAAAATTTTCAATTATCACAAAGTGACAGTTGACCTCAATGGGCTTCAATGGATGTTATTCGATGATATCTGACAATGTTAGATGCAAACTCACTCAAATATATAAGAAATGTTGAAATTCGACTTCAAATGAGGAAGATAGACTTTGAAAATTTTCAATTAACACAAAGTGACAGTTGGCTTCAATGGGCTTCAATGGATGTTTTCCGATGATATCTGACAAAGTTAGACGCAAACTCACTCAAATATATGAGAAATGTTGGAATTCGACTTCAAATGAGGAAGATAGACTTTGAAAATTTTCAATTAACACAAAGTGACAGTGGACTTCAATGGGCTTCAATGGATGTTAATCGACGATATCTGACAGATTTAGATGCGATTCCACTCAAATATATAAGAAATGTTGAAATTCGACTTCAAATGAGGAAGAAAGACTTTGAAAATTTTCAATTATCACAAAGTGACAGTTGGCTTCAATGGGCTTCAATGGATGTTTTTCGATGATATCTGACAAAGTTAGATGCAAACTCACTCAAATATATAAGAAATGTTGAAATTCGACTCCAAATGAGGAAGATAGACTTTGAAAATTTTCAATTATCACAAAGTGACAGTTGACCTCAATGGGCTTCAATGGATGTTATTCGATGATATCTGACTAAGTTAGATGCAAACTCACTCAAATATATAAGAAATGTTGAAATTCGACTTCAAATGAGGAAGATAGACTTTGAAAATTTTCAATTATCACAAAGTGACAGTTGACCTCAAGGGGCTTCATGGATGTTATTCGATGATATCTGAAAAAGTTAGATGCAAACTCACTCAAATATATTAGAAATGTTGAAATTCGACTTCAAATGAGGAGGATAGACTTTGAAAATTTTCAATTAACACAAAGTGACAGTTGGCTTCAATGGGCTTCAATGGATGTTATTCGATGATATCTGACAAAGTTAGACGCGAACTCCCTCAAATATATAAGAAATTCGACTTCAAATGAGGAAGAATGACTTTGAAAATTTTCAATTAACACAAAGTGACAGTTGACCTCAATGAGCTTCAATGGATGTTATTCGATGATATCTGACAAAGTTAGATGCAAACTCACTCAAATATATAAGAAATGTTGAAATTCGACTTCAAATGAGGAAGATAGACTTTGAAAATTTTCAATTATCACAAAGTGACAGTTGACCTCAATGGGCTTCAATGGATGTTATTCGATGATATCTGACAAAGTTAGATGCAAACTCACTCAAATATATAAGAAATGTTGAAATTCGACTTCAAATGAGGAAGATAGACTTTGAAAATTTTCAATTAACACAAAGTGACAGTTGACCTCAATGGGCTTCAATGGATGTTATTCGATGATATCTGACAAAGTTAGATGCAAACTCACTCAAATATATAAGAAATGTTGAAATTCGACTTCAAATGAGGAAGATAGACTTTGAAAATTTTCAATTAACACAAAGTGACAGTTGGCTTCAATGGGCTTCAATGGATGTTTTTCGATGATATCTGACAAAGTTAGACGCAAACTCACTCAAATATATAAGAAATGTTGAAATTCGACTTCAAATGAGGAAGATAGACTTTGAAAATTTTCAATTAACACAAAGTGACAGTTGACCTCAATGAGCTTCAATGGATGTTATTCGATGATATCTGACAGAGTTAGATGCGATTCCACTCAAATATATAAGAAATGTTGAAATTCGACTTCAAATGAGGAAGAAAGACTTTGAAAATTTTCAATTATCACAAAGTGACAGTTGGCTTCAATGGGCTTCAATGGATGTTTTTCGATGATATCTGACAAAGTTATACGCAAACTCACCCAAATATATGAGAAATGTTGAAATTCGACTTCAAATGAGGAAGATAGACTTTGAAAATTTTCAATTAACACAAAGTGACAGTTGACTTCAATGGGCTTCAATGGATGTTAATCGACGATATCTGACAGAGTTAGATGCGATTCCACTCAAATATATAAGGAATGTTGGAATTCGACTTCAAATGAGGAAGATAGACTTTGAAAATTTTCAATTAACACATAGTGACAGTTGACTTCAATGGGCTTCAATGGATGTTAATCGACGATATCTGACAGAGTTAGATGCGATTCCACTCAAATATATAAGGAATGTTGGAATTCGACTTCAAATGAGGAAGATAGACTTTGAAAATTTTCAATTAACACATAGTGACAGTTGGCTTCAATGGGCTTCAATGGATGTTTTTCGATGATATCTGACAAAGTTAGACGCAAACTCACTCAAATATATAAGAAATGTTGAAATTCGACTTCAAATGAGGAAGATAGACTTTGAAAATTTTCAATTAACACAAAGTGACAGTTGGCTTCAATGGGCTTCAATGGATGTTTTTCGATGATATCTGACAAAGTTAGACGCAAACTCACTCAAATATATGAGAAATGTTGAAATTCGACTTCAAATGAGGAAGATAGACTTTGAAAATTTTCAATTAACACAAAGTGACAGTTGACTTCAATGGGCTTCAATGGATGTTAATCGACGATATCTGACAGAGTTAGATGCGATTCCACTCAAATATATAAGGAATGTTGGAATTCGACTTCAAATGAGGAAGATAGACTTTAAAAATTTTCAATTATCACAAAGTGACAGTTGACCTCAATGGGCTTCAATGGATGTTTTTCGATGATATCTGACAAAGTTAGATGCAAACTCACTCAAATATATAAGAAATGTTGAAATTCGACTTCAAATGAGGAAGATAGACTTTGAAAATTTTCAATTAACACAAAGTGACAGTTGACTTCAATGGGCTTCAATGGATGTTTTTCGATGATATCTGACAAAGTTAGACGCAAACTCACTCAAATATATGAGAAATGTTGTAATTCGACTTCAAATGAGGAAGATAGACTTTGAAAATTTTCAATTATCACAAAGTGACAGTTGACCTCAATGGGCTTCAATGGATGTTATTCGATGATATCTGACAAAGTTAGATGCAAACTCACTCAAATATATAAGAAATGTTGAAATTCGACTTCAAATGAGGAAGATAGACTTTGAAAATTTTCAATTAACACAAAGTGACAGTTGGCTTCAATGGGCTTCAATGGATGTTTTTCGATGATATCTGACAAAGTTAGACGCAAACTCACTCAAATATATGAGAAATGTTGAAATTCGACTTCAAATGAGGAAGATAGACTTTGAAAATTTTCAATTAACACAAAGTGACAGTTGACTTCAATGGGCTTCAATGGATGTTAATCGACGATATCTGACAGAGTTAGATGCGATTCCACTCAAATATATAAGGAATGTTGGAATTCGACTTCAAATGAGGAAGATAGACTTTGAAAATTTTCAATTAACACATAGTGACAGTTGGCTTCAATGGGCTTCAATGGATGTTTTTCGATGATATCTGACAAAGTTAGACGCAAACTCACTCAAATATATAAGAAATGTTGAAATTCGACTTCAAATGAGGAAGATAGACTTTGAAAATTTTCAATTAACACAAAGTGACAGTTGGCTTCAATGGGCTTCAATGGATGTTTTTCGATGATATCTGACAAAGTTAGACGCAAACTCACTCAAATATATGAGAAATGTTGAAATTCGACTTCAAATGAGGAAGATAGACTTTGAAAATTTTCAATTAACACAAAGTGACAGTTGACTTCAATGGGCTTCAATGGATGTTAATCGACGATATCTGACAGAGTTAGATGCGATTCCACTCAAATATATAAGGAATGTTGAAATTCGACTTCAAATGAGGAAGATAGACTTTGAAAATTTTCAATTAGCACAAAGTGACAGTTGACTTCAATGGGCTTCAATGGATGTTATTCGATGATATCTGACAAAGTTAGATGCAAACTCACTCAAATATATAAGAAATGTTGAAATTCGACTTCAAATGAGGAAGATAGACTTTGAAAATTTTCAATTATCACAAAGTGACAGTTGACCTCAATGGGCTTCAATGGATGTTATTCGATGATATCTGACAAAGTTAGATGCAAACTCACTCAAATATATAAGAAATGTTGAAATTCGACTTCAAATGAGGAAGATAGACTTTGAAAATTTTCAATTAACACAAAGTGACAGTTGGCTTCAATGGGCTTCAATGGATGTTTTTCGATGATATCTGACAAAGTTAGACGCAAACTCACTCAAATATATAAGAAATGTTGAAATTCGACTTCAAATGAGGAAGATAGACTTTGAAAATTTTCAATTAACACAAAGTGACAGTTGACCTCAATGAGCTTCAATGGATGTTATTCGATGATATCTGACAGAGTTAGATGCGATTCCACTCAAATATATAAGAAATGTTGAAATTCGACTTCAAATGAGGAAGATAGACTTTGAAAATTTTCAATTAACACAAAGTGACAGTTGACTTCAATGGGCTTCAATGGATGTTAATCGACGATATCTGACAGAGTTAGATGCGATTCCACTCAAATATATAAGGAATGTTGGAATTCGACTTCAAATGAGGAAGATAGACTTTGAAAATTTTCAATTAACACATAGTGACAGTTGGCTTCAATGGGCTTCAATGGATGTTTTTCGATGATATCTGACAAAGTTAGACGCAAACTCACTCAAATATATAAGAAATGTTGAAATTCGACTTCAAATGAGGAAGATAGACTTTGAAAATTTTCAATTAACACAAAGTGACAGTTGGCTTCAATGGGCTTCAATGGATGTTTTTCGATGATATCTGACAAAGTTAGACGCAAACTCACTCAAATATATGAGAAATGTTGAAATTCGACTTCAAATGAGGAAGATAGACTTTGAAAATTTTCAATTAACACAAAGTGACAGTTGACTTCAATGGGCTTCAATGGATGTTAATCGACGATATCTGACAGAGTTAGATGCGATTCCACTCAAATATATAAGGAATGTTGGAATTCGACTTCAAATGAGGAAGATAGACTTTAAAAATTTTCAATTATCACAAAGTGACAGTTGACCTCAATGGGCTTCAATGGATGTTTTTCGATGATATCTGACAAAGTTAGATGCAAACTCACTCAAATATATAAGAAATGTTGAAATTCGACTTCAAATGAGGAAGATAGACTTTGAAAATTTTCAATTAACACAAAGTGACAGTTGACTTCAATGGGCTTCAATGGATGTTTTTCGATGATATCTGACAAAGTTAGACGCAAACTCACTCAAATATATGAGAAATGTTGTAATTCGACTTCAAATGAGGAAGATAGACTTTGAAAATTTTCAATTATCACAAAGTGACAGTTGACCTCAATGGGCTTCAATGGATGTTATTCGATGATATCTGACAAAGTTAGATGCAAACTCACTCAAATATATAAGAAATGTTGAAATTCGACTTCAAATGAGGAAGATAGACTTTGAAAATTTTCAATTAACACAAAGTGACAGTTGGCTTCAATGGGCTTCAATGGATGTTTTTCGATGATATCTGACAAAGTTAGACGCAAACTCACTCAAATATATGAGAAATGTTGAAATTCGACTTCAAATGAGGAAGATAGACTTTGAAAATTTTCAATTAACACAAAGTGACAGTTGACTTCAATGGGCTTCAATGGATGTTAATCGACGATATCTGACAGAGTTAGATGCGATTCCACTCAAATATATAAGGAATGTTGGAATTCGACTTCAAATGAGGAAGATAGACTTTGAAAATTTTCAATTAACACATAGTGACAGTTGGCTTCAATGGGCTTCAATGGATGTTTTTCGATGATATCTGACAAAGTTAGACGCAAACTCACTCAAATATATAAGAAATGTTGAAATTCGACTTCAAATGAGGAAGATAGACTTTGAAAATTTTCAATTAACACAAAGTGACAGTTGGCTTCAATGGGCTTCAATGGATGTTTTTCGATGATATCTGACAAAGTTAGACGCAAACTCACTCAAATATATGAGAAATGTTGAAATTCGACTTCAAATGAGGAAGATAGACTTTGAAAATTTTCAATTAACACAAAGTGACAGTTGACTTCAATGGGCTTCAATGGATGTTAATCGACGATATCTGACAGAGTTAGATGCGATTCCACTCAAATATATAAGGAATGTTGGAATTCGACTTCAAATGAGGAAGATAGACTTTAAAAATTTTCAATTATCACAAAGTGACAGTTGACCTCAATGGGCTTCAATGGATGTTTTTCGATGATATCTGACAAAGTTAGATGCAAACTCACTCAAATATATAAGAAATGTTGAAATTCGACTTCAAATGAGGAAGATAGACTTTGAAAATTTTCAATTAACACAAAGTGACAGTTGACTTCAATGGGCTTCAATGGATGTTTTTCGATGATATCTGACAAAGTTAGACGCAAACTCACTCAAATATATGAGAAATGTTGTAATTCGACTTCAAATGAGGAAGATAGACTTTGAAAATTTTCAATTATCACAAAGTGACAGTTGACCTCAATGGGCTTCAATGGATATTATTCGATGATATCTGACAAAGTTAGATGCAAACTCACTCAAATATATAAGAAATGTTGAAATTCGACTTCAAATGAGGAAGATAGACTTTGAAAATTTTCAATTAACACAAAGTGACAGTTGGCTTCAATGGGCTTCAATGGATGTTTTTCGATGATATCTGACAAAGTTAGACGCAAACTCACTCAAATATATGAGAAATGTTGTAATTCGACTTCAAATGAGGAAGATAGACTTTGAAAATTTTCAATTATCACAAAGTGACAGTTGACCTCAATGGGCTTCAATGGATGTTATTCGATGATATCTGACAAAGTTAGATGCAAACTCACTCAAATATATAAGAAATGTTGAAATTCGACTTCAAATGAGGAAGATAGACTTTGAAAATTTTCAATTAACACAAAGTGACAGTTGGCTTCAATGGGCTTCAATGGATGTTTTTCGATGATATCTGACAAAGTTAGACGCAAACTCACTCAAATATATGAGAAATGTTGTAATTCGACTTCAAATGAGGAAGATAGACTTTGAAAATTTTCAATTAACACAAAGTGACAGTTGACTTCAATGGGCTTCAATGGATGTTAATCGACGATATCTGATAGAGTTAGATGCGATTCCACTCAAATATATAAGAAATGTTGAAATTCGACTTCAAATGAGGAAGAAAGACTTTGAAAATTTTCAATTATTACAAAGTGACAGTTGGCTTCAATGGGCTTCAATGGATGTTTTTCGATGATATCTGACAAAGTTAGACGCAAACTCACTCAAATATATAAGAAATGTTGAAATTCGACTTCAAATGAGGAAGATAGACTTTGAAAATTTTCAATTAACACAAAGTGACAGTTGGCTTCAATGGGCTTCAATGGATGTTTTCCGATGATATCTGACAAAGTTAGACGCAAACTCACTCAAATATATGAGAAATGTTGGAATTCGACTTCAAATGAGGAAGATAGACTTTGAAAATTTTCAATTAACACAAAGTGACAGTGGACTTCAATGGGCTTCAATGGATGTTAATCGACGATATCTGACAGATTTAGATGCGATTCCACTCAAATATATAAGAAATGTTGAAATTCGACTTCAAATGAGGAAGATAGACTTTGAAAATTTTCAATTATCACAAAGTGACAGTTGGCTTCAATGGGCTTCAATGGATGTTTTTCGATGATATCTGACAAAGTTAGATGCAAACTCACTCAAATATATAAGAAATGTTGAAATTCGACTTCAAATGAGGAAGATAGACTTTGAAAATTTTCAATTATCACAAAGTGACAGTTGACCTCAATGGGCTTCAATGGATGTTATTCGATGATATCTGACAAAGTTAGATGCAAACTCACTCAAATATATAAGAAATGTTGAAATTCGACTTCAAATGAGGAAGATAGACTTTGAAAATTTTCAATTAACACAAAGTGACAGTTGGCTTCAATGGGCTTCAATAGATGTTTTTCGATGATATCTGACAAAGTTATACGCAAACTCACCCAAATATATGAGAAATGTTGAAATTCGACTTCAAATGAGGAAGATAGACTTTGAAAATTTTCAATTAACACAAAGTGACAGTTGACTTCAATGGGCTTCAATGGATGTTAATCGACGATATCTGACAGAGTTAGATGCGATTCCACTCAAATATATAAGGAATGTTGGAATTCGACTTCAAATGAGGAAGATAGACTTTGAAAATTTTCAATTAACACATAGTGACAGTTGGCTTCAATGGGCTTCAATGGATGTTTTTCGATGATATCTGTCAAAGTTAGACGCAAACTCACTCAAATATATAAGAAATGTTGAAATTCGACTTCAAATGAGGAAGATAGACTTTGAAAATTTTCAATTAACACAAAGTGACAGTTGGCTTCAATGGGCTTCAATGGATGTTTTTCGATGATATCTGACAAAGTTAGACGCAAACTCACTCAAATATATGAGAAATGTTGAAATTCGACTTCAAATGAGGAAGATAGACTTTGAAAATTTTCAATTAACACAAAGTGACAGTTGACTTCAATGGGCTTCAATGGATGTTAATCGACGATATCTGACAGAGTTAGATGCGATTCCACTCAAATATATAAGGAATGTTGGAATTCGACTTCAAATGAGGAAGATAGACTTTAAAAATTTTCAATTATCACAAAGTGACAGTTGACCTCAATGGGCTTCAATGGATGTTTTTCGATGATATCTGACAAAGTTAGATGCAAACTCACTCAAATATATAAGAAATGTTGAAATTCGACTTCAAATGAGGAAGATAGACTTTGAAAATTTTCAATTAACACAAAGTGACAGTTGGCTTCAATGGGCTTCAATGGATGTTTTTCGATGATATCTGACAAAGTTAGACGCAAACTCACTCAAATATATGAGAAATGTTGAAATTCGACTTCAAATGAGGAAGATAGACTTTGAAAATTTTCAATTAACACAAAGTGACAGTTGACTTCAATGGGCTTCAATGGATGTTAATCGACGATATCTGACAGAGTTAGATGCGATTCCACTCAAATATATAAGGAATGTTGGAATTCGACTTCAAATGAGGAAGATAGACTTTGAAAATTTTCAATTAACACATAGTGACAGTTGGCTTCAATGGGCTTCAATGGATGTTTTTCGATGATATCTGACAAAGTTAGACGCAAACTCACTCAAATATATAAGAAATGTTGATATTCGACTTCAAATGAGGAAGATAGACTTTGAAAATTTTCAATTATTGCAAAGTGACAGTTGACCTCAATGGGCTTCAATGGATGTTATTCGATGATATCTGACAAAGTTAGACGCAAACTCACTCAAATATATAAGAAATGTTGAAATTCGACTTCAAATGAGGAATATAGACTGAAAATTTTCAATTAACACAAAGTGACAGTTGACCTCAATGGTCTTCAATGGATGTTATTCGATGATATCTGACAAAGTTAGATGCGAACTTACTCAAATATATAAGAAATGTTGAAATTCGACTTCAAATGAGGAAGAAAGACTTTGAAAATTTTCAATTATCACAAAGTGACAGTTGGCTTCAATGGGCTTCAATGGATGTTATTCGATGATATCTGACAAAGTTAGACGCAAACTCACTCAAATATATAAGAAATGTTGAAATTCGACTTCAAATGAGGAATATAGACTGAAAATTTTCAATTAACACAAAGTGACAGTTGACCTCAATGGTCTTCAATGGATGTTATTCGATGATATCTGACAAAGTTAGATGCGAACTTACTCAAATATATAAGAAATGTTGATATTCGACTTCAAATGAGGAAGATAGACTTTGAAAATTTTCAATTATTGCAAAGTGACAGTTGACCTCAATGGGCTTCAATGGATGTTATTCGATGATATCTGACAAAGTTAGACGCAAACTCACTCAAATATATAAGAAATGTTGAAATTCGACTTCAAATGAGGAATATAGACTGAAAATTTTCAATTAACACAAAGTGACAGTTGACCTCAATGGTCTTCAATGGATGTTATTCGATGATATCTGACAAAGTTAGATGCGAACTTACTCAAATATATAAGAAATGTTGAAATTCGACTTCAAATGAGGAAGAAAGACTTTGAAAATTTTCAATTATCACAAAGTGACAGTTGGCTTCAATGGGCTTCAATGGATGTTATTCGATGATATCTGACAAAGTTAGACGCAAACTCACTCAAATATATGAGAAATGTTGAAATTCGACTTCAAATGAGGAAGATAGACTTTGAAAATTTTCAATTAACACAAAGTGACAGTTGACTTCAATGGGCTTTAATGGATGTTAATCGACGATATCTGACAGAGTTAGATGCGATTCCACTCAAATATATAAGAAATGTTGAAATTCGACTTCAAATGAGGAAGATAGACTTTGAAAATTTTCAATTAACACATAGTGACAGTTGGCTTCAATGGGCTTCAATGGATGTTTTTCGATGATATCTGACAAAGTTAGACGCAAACTCACTCAAATATATAAGAAATGTTGAAATTCGACTTCAAATGAGGAAGATAGACTTTGAAAATTTTCAATTATCACAAAGTGACAGTTGACCTCAATGGGCTTCAATGGATGTTATTCGATGATATCTGACAAAGTTAGATGCAAACTCACTCAAATATATAAGAAATGTTGAAATTCGACTTCAAATGAGGAAGATAGACTTTGAAAATTTTCAATTATCACAAAGTGACAGTTGACCTCAATGGGCTTCAATGGATGTTATTCGACGATATCTGACAAAGTTAGATGCAAACTCACTCAAATATATAAGAAATGTTGAAATTCGACTTCAAATGAGGAAGATAGACTTTGAAAATTTTCAATTAACACAAAGTGACAGTTGACTTCAATGGGCTTCAATGGATGTTAATCGATGATATCTGACAGAGTTAGATGCGATTTCACTCAAATATATAAGAAATGTTGAAATTCGACTTCAAATGAGGAAGATAGACTTTGAAAATTTTCAATTATCACAAAGTGACAGTTGACCTCAATGGGCTTCAATGGATGTTTTTCGATGATATCTGACAAAGTTAGATGCAAACTCACTCAAATATATAAGAAATGTTGAAATTCGACTTCAAATGAGGAAGATAGACTTTGAAAATTTTCAATTAACACAAAGTGACAGTTGGCTTCAATAGGCTTCAATGGAAGTTTTTCGATGATATCTGACAAAGTTAGATGCAAACTCACTCAAATATATAAGAAATGTTGAAATTCGACTTCAAATGAGGGAGAAAGACTTTGAAAATTTTCAATTATCACAAAGTGACAGTTGGCTTCAATGGGCTTCAATGGATGTTTTTCGATAATATCTGACAAAGTTAGACGCAAACTCACTCAAATATTTGAGAAATGTTGAAATTCGACTTCAAATGAGGAAGATAGACTTTGAAAATTTTCAATTAACACAAAGTGACAGTTGACCTCAATGGTCTTCAATGGATGTTATTCGATGATATCTGACAAAGTTAGATGCGAACTTACTCAAATATTTAAGAAATGTTGAAATTCGACTTCAAATGAGGAAGATAGACTTTGAAAATTTTCAATTAACACATAGTGACAGTTGGCTTCAATGGGCTTCAATGGATGTTTTTCGATGATATCTGACAAAGTTAGACGCAAACTCACTCAAATATATAAGAAATGTTGAAATTCGACTTCAAATGAGGAAGATAGACTTTGAAAATTTTCAATTAACACAAAGTGACAGTTGGCTTCAATGGGCTTCAATGGATGTTTTTCGATGATATCTGACAAAGTTAGACGAAAACTCACTCAAATATATGAGAAATGTTGAAATTCGACTTCAAATGAGGAAGATAGACTTTGAAAATTTTCAATTAACACAAAGTGACAGTTGACTTCAATGGGCTTCAATGGATGTTAATCGACGATATCTGACAGAGTTAGATGCGATTCCACTCAAATATATAAGGAATGATGGAATTCGACTTCAAATGAGGAAGATAGACTTTGAAAATTTTCAATTAACACAAAGTGACAGTTGACCTCAATGGTCATCAATGGATGTTATTCGATGATATCTGACAAAGTTAGATGCGAACTTACTCAAATATATAAGAAATGTTGAAATTCGACTTCAAATGAGGAAGAAAGACTTTGAAAATTTTCAATTATCACAAAGTGACAGTTGGCTTCAATGGGCTTCAATGGATGTTATTCGATGATATCTGACAAAGTTAGACGCAAACTCACTCAAATATATGAGAAATGTTGAAATTCGACTTCAAATGAGGAAGATAGACTTTGAAAATTTTCAATTAACACAGTGACAGTTGACTTCAATGGGCTTCAATGGATGTTAATCGACGATATCTGACAGAGTTAGATGCGATTCCACTCAAATATATAAGAAATGCTGAAATTCGACTTCAAATGAGGAAAATAGACTTTGAAAATTTTCAATTAACACAAAGTGACAGTTGACTTCAATGGGCTTCAATGGATGTTTTTCGATGATATCTGACAAAGTTAGATGCAAACTCACTCAAATATATAAGAAATGTTGAAATTCGACTTCAAATGAGGAAGATAGACTTTGAAAATTTTCAATTAACACAAAGTGACAGTTGGCTTCAATGGGCTTCAATGGATGTTTTTCGATGATATCTGACAAAGTTAGACGCAAACTCACTCAAATATATGAGAAATGTTGAAATTCGACTTCAAATGAGGAAGATAGACTTTGAAAATTTTCAATTAACACAAAGTGACAGTTGACTTCAATGGGCTTCAATGGATGTTAATCGACGATATCTGACAGAGTTAGATGCGATTTCACTCAAATATATAAGAAATGCTGAAATTCGACTTCAAATGAGGAAGATAGACTTTGAAAATTTTCAATTAACACAGTGACAGTTGACTTCAATGGGCTTCAATGGATGTTAATCGACGATATCTGACAGAGTTAGATGCGATTTCACTCAAATATATAAGAAATGCTGAAATTCGACTTCAAATGAGGAAAATAGACTTTGGAAATTTTCAATTAACACAAAGTGACAGTTGACTTCAATGGGCTTCAATGGATGTTTTTCGATGATATCTGACAAAGTTAGATGCAAACTCACTCAAATATATAAGAAATGTTGAAATTCGACTTCAAATGAGGAAGATAGACTTTGAAAATTTTCAATTAACACATAGTGACAGTTGGCTTCAATGGGCTTCAATGGATGTTTTTCGATGATATCTGACAAAGTTAGACGCAAACTCACTAAAATATATGAGAAATGTTGAAATTCGACTTCAAATGAGGAATATAGACTGAAAATTTTCAATTAACACAAAGTGACAGTTGACCTCAATGGTCTTCAATGGATGTTATTCGATGATATCTGACAGAGTTAGATGCGATTTCACTCAAATATATAAGAAATGCTGAAATTCGACTTCAAATGAGGAAGATAGACTTTGAAAATTTTCAATTAACACAAAGTGACAGTTGACTTCAATGGGCTTTAATGGATGTTAATCGACGATATCTGACAGAGTTAGATGCGATTCCACTCAAATATATAAGAAATGTTGAAATTCGACTTCAAATGAGGAAGATAGACTTTGAAAATTTTCAATTAACACAAAGTGACAGTTGACTTCAATGGGCTTCAATGGATGTTAATCGACGATATCTGACAAAGTTAGATGCAAACTCACTCAAATACATAAGAAATGTTGAAATTCGACTTCAAATGAGGAAGATAGACTTTGAAAATTTTCAATTATCACAAAGTGACAGTTGACCTCAATGGGCTTCAATGGATGTTATTCGATGATATCTGACAAAGTTAGATGCAAACTCACTCAAATATATAAGAAATGTTGAAATTCGACTTCAAATGAGGAAGATAGACTTTGAAAATTTTCAATTATCACAAAGTGACAGTTGACGTCAATGGGCTTCAATGGATGTTATTCGACGATATCTGACAAAGTTAGATGCAAACTCACTCAAATATATAAGAAATGTTGAAATTCGACTTCAAATGAGGAAGATAGACTTTGAAAATTTTCAATTAACACAAAGTGACAGTTGACTTCAATGGGCTTCAATGGATGTTAATCGATGATATCTGACAGAGTTAGATGCGATTTCACTCAAATATATACGAAATGTTGAAATTCGACTTCAAATGAGGAAGATAGACTTTGAAAATTTTCAATTATCACAAAGTGACAGTTGACCTCAATGGGCTTCAATGGATGTTTTTCGATGATATCTGACAAAGTTAGATGCAAACTCACTCAAATATATAAGAAATGTTGAAATTCGACTTCAAATGAGGAAGATAGACTTTGAAAATTTTCAATTAACACAAAGTGACAGTTGGCTTCAATAGGCTTCAATGGATGTTTTTCGATGATATCTGACAAAGTTAGATGCAAACTCACTCAAATATATAAGAAATGTTGAAATTCGACTTCAAATGAGGAAGAAAGACTTTGAAAATTTTCAATTATCACAAAGTGACAGTTGGCTTCAATGGGCTTCAATGGATGTTTTTCGATAATATCTGACAAAGTTAGACGCAAACTCACTCAAATATTTGAGAAATGTTGAAATTCGACTTCAAATGAGGAAGATAGACTTTGAAAATTTTCAATTAACACATAGTGACAGTTGGCTTCAATGGGCTTCAATGGATGTTTTTCGATGATATCTGACAAAGTTAGATGCGAACTTACTCAAATATTTAAGAAATGTTGAAATTCGACTTCAAATGAGGAAGATAGACTTTGAAAATTTTCAATTAACACATAGTGACAGTTGGCTTCAATGGGCTTCAATGGATGTTTTTCGATGATATCTGACAAAGTTAGACGCAAACTCACTCAAATATATAAGAAATGTTGAAATTCGACTTCAAATGAGGAAGATAGACTTTGAAAATTTTCAATTAACACAAAGTGACAGTTGGCTTCAATGGGCTTCAATGGATGTTTTTCGATGATATCTGACAAAGTTAGACGCAAACTCACTCAAATATATGAGAAATGTTGAAATTCGACTTCAAATGAGGAAGATAGACTTTGAAAATTTTCAATTAACACAAAGTGACAGTTGACTTCAATGGGCTTCAATGGATGTTAATCGACGATATCTGACAGAGTTAGATGCGATTCCACTCAAATATATAAGGAATGATGGAATTCGACTTCAAATGAGGAAGATAGACTTTAAAAATTTTCAATTAACACAAAGTGACAGTTGACCTCAATGGTCATCAATGGATGTTATTCGATGATATCTGACAAAGTTAGATGCGAACTTACTCAAATATATAAGAAATGTTGAAATTCGACTTCAAATGAGGAAGAAAGACTTTGAAAATTTTCAATTATCACAAAGTGACAGTTGGCTTCAATGGGCTTCAATGGATGTTATTCGATGATATCTGACAAAGTTAGACGCAAACTCACTCAAATATATGAGAAATGTTGAAATTCGACTTCAAATGAGGAAGATAGACTTTGAAAATTTTCAATTAACACAGTGACAGTTGACTTCAATGGGCTTCAATGGATGTTAATCGACGATATCTGACAGAGTTAGATGCGATTTCACTCAAATATATAAGAAATGCTGAAATTCGACTTCAAATGAGGAAAATAGACTTTGAAAATTTTCAATTAACACAAAGTGACAGTTGACTTCAATGGGCTTCAATGGATGTTTTTCGATGATATCTGACAAAGTTAGATGCAAACTCACTCAAATATATAAGGAATGTTGAAATTCGACTTCAAATGAGGAAGATAGACTTTAAAAATTTTCAATTATCACAAAGTGACAGTTGACCTCAATGGGCTTCAATGGATGTTTTTCGATGATATCTGACAAAGTTAGATGCAAACTCACTCAAATATATAAGAAATGTTGAAATTCGACTTCAAATGAGGAAGATAGACTTTGAAAATTTTCAATTAACACAAAGTGACAGTTGGCTTCAATGGGCTTCAATGGATGTTTTTCGATGATATCTGACAAAGTTAGACGCAAACTCACTCAAATATATGAGAAATGTTGAAATTCGACTTCAAATGAGGAAGATAGACTTTGAAAATTTTCAATTAACACAAAGTGACAGTTGACTTCAATGGGCTTCAATGGATGTTAATCGACGATATCTGACAGAGTTAGATGCGATTCCACTCAAATATATAAGGAATGTTGAAATTCGACTTCAAATGAGGAAGATAGACTTTGAAAATTTTCAATTAACACATAGTGACAGTTGGCTTCAATGGGCTTCAATGGATGTTTTTCGATGATATCTGACAAAGTTAGACGCAAACTCACTCAAATATATAAGAAATGTTGATATTCGACTTCAAATGAGGAAGATAGACTTTGAAAATTTTCAATTATTGCAAAGTGACAGTTGACCTCAATGGGCTTCAATGGATGTTATTCAATGATATCTGACAAAGTTAGACGCAAACTCACTCAAATATATAAGAAATGTTGAAATTCGACTTCAAATGAGGAAGATAGACTTTGAAAATTTTCAATTATCACAAAGTGACAGTTGACCTCAATGGGCTTCAATGGATGTTATTCGATGATATCTGACAGAGTTAGATGCGATTCCACTCAAATATATAAGAAATGTTGAAATTCGACTTCAAATGAGGAAGATAGACTTTGAAAATTTTCAATTAACACAAAGTGACAGTTGGCTTCAATGGGCTTCAATGGATGTTTTTCGATGATATCTGACAAAGTTAGACGCAAACTCACTCAAATATATGAGAAATGTTGAAATTCGACTTCAAATGAGGAAGATAGACTTTGAAAATTTTCAATTATTGCAAAGTGACAGTTGACCTCAATGGGCTTCAATGGATGTTATTCGATGATATCTGACAAAGTTAGACGCAAACTCACTCAAATATATAAGAAATGTCGAAATTCGACTTCAAATGAGGAATATAGACTTTGAAAATTTTCAATTAACACAAAGTGACAGTTGACCGCAATGGTCTTCAATGGATGTTATTCGATGATATCTGACAAAGTTAGATGCGAACTTACTCAAATATATAAGAAATGTTGAAATTCGACTTCAAATGAGGAAGAAAGACTTTGAAAATTTTCAATTATCACAAAGTGACAGTTGGCTTCAATGGGCTTCAATGGATGTTTTTCGATGATATCTGACAAAGTTAGATGCGATTTCACTCAAATATATAAGAAATGCTGAAATTCGACTTCAAATGAGGAAGATAGCCTTTGAAAATTTTCAATTAACACAAAGTGACAGTTGACTTCAATGGGCTTCAATGGATGTTAATCGACGATATCTGACAGA
The DNA here is from genome assembly GCF_026230105.1 of Diorhabda sublineata. Classification (NCBI taxonomy): domain Eukaryota; kingdom Metazoa; phylum Arthropoda; class Insecta; order Coleoptera; family Chrysomelidae; genus Diorhabda; species Diorhabda sublineata. The sequence continues at coordinate 118,406 of NW_026614256.1, forward strand.
GTTAGATGCGATTCCACTCAAATATATAAGAAATGCTGAAATTCGACTTCAAATGAGGAAGATAGACTTTGAAAATTTTCAATTATCACAAAGTGACAGTTGGCTTCAATGGGCTTCAATGGATGTTTTTCGATGATATCTGACAAAGTTAGATGCGATTTCACTCAAATATATAAGAAATGCTGAAATTCGACTTCAAATGAGGAAGATAGCCTTTGAAAATTTTCAATTAACACAAAGTGACAGTTGACCTCAATGGGCTTCAATGGATGTTATTCGACGATATCTGACAAAGTTAGATGCAAACTCACTCAAATATATAAGAAATGTTGAAATTCGACTTCAAATGAGGAAGATAGACTTTGAAAATTTTCAATTAACACAAAGTGACAGTTGACTTCAATGGGCTTCAATGGATGTTAATCGATGATATCTGACAGAGTTAGATGCGATTTCACTCAAATATATAAGAAATGTTGAAATTCGACTTCAAATGAGGAAGTTAGACTTTGAAAATTTTTAATTATCACAAAGTGACAGTTGACCTCAATGGGCTTCAATGGATGTTTTTTGATGATATCTGACAAAGGTAGATGCAAACTCACTCAAATATATAAGAAATGTTGAAATTCGACTTCAAATGAGGAAGATAGACTTTGAAAATTTTCAATTAACACAAAGTGACAGTTGGCTTCAATAGGCTTCAATGGATGTTAATCGACGATATCTGACAGAGTTAGATGCGATTCCACTCAAATATATAAGAAATGCTGAAATTCGACTTCAAATGAGGAAGATAGACTTTGAAAATTTTCAATTAACACAAAGTGACAGTTGACTTCAATGGGCTTAAATGGATGTTAATCGACGATATCTGATAAAGTTAGATGCAAACTCACTCAAATACATAAGAAATGTTGAAATTCGACTTCAAATGAGGAAGATAGACTTTGAAAATTTTCAATTATCACAAAGTAACAGTTGACCTCAATGGGCTTCAATGGATGTTTTTCGATGATATCTGACAAAGTTAGACGCAAACTCACTCAAATATATGAGAAATGTTGAAATTCGACTTCAAATGAGGAAGATAGACTTTGAAAATTTTCAATTAACACAAAGTGACAGTTGACTTCAATGGGCTTCAATGGATGTTAATCGACGATATCTGACAGAGTTAGATGCGATTCCACTCAAATATATAAGGAATGTTGAAATTCGACTTCAAATGAGGAAGATAGACTTTGAAAATTTTCAATTAACACATAGTGACAGTTGGCTTCAATGGGCTTCAATGGATGTTTTTCGATGATATCTGACAAAGTTAGACGCAAACTCACTCAAATATATAAGAAATGTTGATATTCGACTTCAAATGAGGAAGATAGACTTTGAAAATTTTCAATTATTGCAAAGTGACAGTTGACCTCAATGGGCTTCAATGGATGTTATTCAATGATATCTGACAAAGTTAGACGCAAACTCACTCAAATATATAAGAAATGTTGAAATTCGACTTCAAATGAGGAAGATAGACTTTAAAAATTTTCAATTATCACAAAGTGACAGTTGACCTCAATGGGCTTCAATGGATGTTATTCGATGATATCTGACAGAGTTAGATGCGATTCCACTCAAATATATAAGAAATGTTGAAATTCGACTTCAAATGAGGAAGATAGACTTTGAAAATTTTCAATTAACACAAAGTGACAGTTGGCTTCAATGGGCTTCAATGGATGTTTTTCGATGATATCTGACAAAGTTAGACGCAAACTCACTCAAATATATGAGAAATGTTGAAATTCGACTTCAAATGAGGAAGATAGACTTTGAAAATTTTCAATTATTGCAAAGTGACAGTTGACCTCAATGGGCTTCAATGGATGTTATTCGATGATATCTGACAAAGTTAGACGCAAACTCACTCAAATATATAAGAAATGTTGAAATTCGACTTCAAATGAGGAATATAGACTTTGAAAATTTTCAATTAACACAAAGTGACAGTTGACCGCAATGGTCTTCAATGGATGTTATTCGATGATATCTGACAAAGTTAGATGCGAACTTACTCAAATATATAAGAAATGTTGAAATTCGACTTCAAATGAGGAAGAAAGACTTTGAAAATTTTCAATTATCACAAAGTGACAGTTGGCTTCAATGGGCTTCAATGGATGTTTTTCGATGATATCTGACAAAGTTAGATGCGATTTCACTCAAATATATAAGAAATGCTGAAATTCGACTTCAAATGAGGAAGATAGACTTTGAAAATTTTCAATTAACACAAAGTGACAGTTGACTTCAATGGGCTTCAATGGATGTTAATCGACGATATCTGACAGAGTTAGATGCGATTCCACTCAAATATATAAGAAATGCTGAAATTCGACTTCAAATGAGGAAGATAGACTTTGAAAATTTTCAATTAACACAAAGTGACAGTTGACTTCAATGGGCTTAAATGGATGTTAATCGACGATATCTGATAAAGTTAGATGCAAACTCACTCAAATACATAAGAAATGTTGAAATTCGACTTCAAATGAGGAAGATAGACTTTGAAAATTTTCAATTATCACAAAGTAACAGTTGACCTCAATGGGCTTCAATGGATGTTATTCGATGATATCTGACAAAGTTAGATGCAAACTCACTCAAATATATAAGAAATGTTGAAATTCGACTACAAATGAGGAAGATAGACTTTGAAAATTTTCAATTATCACAAAGTGACAGTTGACCTCAATGGGCTTCAATGGATGTTATTCGACGATATCTGACAAAGTTAGATGCAAACTCACTCAAATATATAAGAAATGTTGAAATTCGACTTCAAATGAGGAAGATAGACTTTGAAAATTTTCAATTAACACAAAGTGACAGTTGACTTCAATGGGCTTCAATGGATGTTAATCGATGATATCTGACAGAGTTAGATGCGATTTCACTCAAATATATAAGAAATGTTGAAATTCGACTTCAAATGAGGAAGATAGACTTTGAAAATTTTTAATTATCACAAAGTGACAGTTGACCTCAATGGGCTTCAATGGATGTTTTTTGATGATATCTGACAAAGTTAGATGCAAACTCACTCAAATATATAAGAAATGTTGAAATTCGACTTCAAATGAGGAAGATAGACTTTGAAAATTTTCAATTAACACAAAGTGACAGTTGGCTTCAATAGGCTTCAATGGATGTTAATCGACGATATCTGACAGAGTTAGATGCGATTCCACTCAAATATATAAGAAATGCTGAAATTCGACTTCAAATGAGGAAGATAGACTTTGAAAATTTTCAATTAACACAAAGTGACAGTTGACTTCAATGGGCTTAAATGGATGTTAATCGACGATATCTGATAAAGTTAGATGCAAACTCACTCAAATACATAAGAAATGTTGAAATTCGACTTCAAATGAGGAAGATAGACTTTGAAAATTTTCAATTATCACAAAGTAACAGTTGACCTCAATGGGCTTCAATGGATGTTTTTCGATGATATCTGACAAAGTTAGACGCAAACTCACTCAAATATATGAGAAATGTTGAAATTCGACTTCAAATGAGGAAGATAGACTTTGAAAATTTTCAATTAACACAAAGTGACAGTTGACTTCAATGGGCTTCAATGGATGTTAATCAACGATATCTGACAGAGTTAGATGCGATTCCACTCAAATATATAAGGAATGTTGAAATTCGACTTCAAATGAGGAAGATAGACTTTGAAAATTTTCAATTAACACATAGTGACAGTTGGCTTCAATGGGCTTCAATGGATGTTTTTCGATGATATCTGACAAAGTTAGACGCAAACTCACTCAAATATATAAGAAATGTTGATATTCGACTTCAAATGAGGAAGATAGACTTTGAAAATTTTCAATTATTGCAAAGTGACAGTTGACCTCAATGGGCTTCAATGGATGTTATTCAATGATATCTGACAAAGTTAGACGCAAACTCACTCAAATATATAAGAAATGTTGAAATTCGACTTCAAATGAGGAAGATAGACTTTGAAAATTTTCAATTATCACAAAGTGACAGTTGACCTCAATGGGCTTCAATGGATGTTATTCGATGATATCTGACAGAGTTAGATGCGATTCCACTCAAATATATAAGAAATGTTGAAATTCGACTTCAAATGAGGAAGATAGACTTTGAAAATTTTCAATTAACACAAAGTGACAGTTGGCTTCAATGGGCTTCAATGGATGTTTTTCGATGATATCTGACAAAGTTAGACGCAAACTCACTCAAATATATGAGAAATGTTGAAATTCGACTTCAAATGAGGAAGATAGACTTTGAAAATTTTCAATTATTGCAAAGTGACAGTTGACCTCAATGGGCTTCAATGGATGTTATTCGATGATATCTGACAAAGTTAGATGCGAACTTACTCAAATATATAAGAAATGTTGAAATTCGACTTCAAATGAGGAAGAAAGACTTTGAAAATTTTCAATTATCACAAAGTGACAGTTGGCTTCAATGGGCTTCAATGGATGTTTTTCGATGATATCTGACAAAGTTAGATGCGATTTCACTCAAATATATAAGAAATGTTGAAATTCGACTTCAAATGAGGAAGATAGACTTTGAAAATTTTCAATTAACACAAAGTGACAGTTGACTTCAATGGGCTTCAATGGATGTTAATCGACGATATCTGATAAAGTTAGATGCAAACTCACTCAAATACATAAGAAATGTTGAAATTCGACTTCAAATGAGGAAGATAGACTTTGAAAATTTTCAATTATCACAAAGTAACAGTTGACCTCAATGGGCTTCAATGGATGTTATTCGATGATATCTGACAAAGTTAGATGCAAACTCACTCAAATATATAAGAAATGTTGAAATTCGACTACAAATGAGGAAGATAGACTTTGAAAATTTTCAATTATCACAAAGTGACAGTTGACCTCAATGGGCTTCAATGGATGTTATTCGACGATATCTGACAAAGTTAGATGCAAACTCACTCAAATATATAAGAAATGTTGAAATTCGACTTCAAATGAGGAAGATAGACTTTGAAAATTTTCAATTAACACAAAGTGACAGTTGACTTCAATGGGCTTCAATGGATGTTAATCGGTGATATCTGACAGAGTTAGATGCGATTTCACTCAAATATATAAGAAATGTTGAAATTCGACTTCAAATGAGGAAGATAGACTTTGAAAATTTTTAATTATCACAAAGTGACAGTTGACCTCAATGGGCTTCAATGGATGTTTTTTGATGATATCTGACAAAGTTAGATGCAAACTCACTCAAATATATAAGAAATGTTGAAATTCGACTTCAAATGAGGAAGATAGACTTTGAAAATTTTCAATTAACACAAAGTGACAGTTGGCTTCAATAGGCTTCAATGGATGTTAATCGACGATATCTGACAGAGTTAGATGCGATTCCACTCAAATATATAAGAAATGCTGAAATTCGACTTCAAATGAGGAAGATAGACTTTGAAAATTTTCAATTAACACAAAGTGACAGTTGACTTCAATGGGCTTAAATGGATGTTAATCGACGATATCTGATAAAGTTAGATGCAAACTCACTCAAATACATAAGAAATGTTGAAATTCGACTTCAAATGAGGAAGATAGACTTTGAAAATTTTCAATTAACACAAAGTGACAGTTGACTTCAATGGGCTTAAATGGATGTTATTCGATGATATCTGACAAAGTTAGATGCAAACTCACTCAAATATATAAGAAATGTTGAAATTCGACTTCAAATGAGGAAGATAGACTTTGAAAATTTTCAATTATCACAAAGTAACAGTTGACCTCAATGGGCTTCAATGGATGTTATTCGATGATATCTGACAAAGTTAGATGCAAACTCACTCAAATATATAAGAAATGTTGAAATTCGACTACAAATGAGGAAGATAGACTTTGAAAATTTTCAATTATCACAAAGTGACAGTTGACCTCAATGGGCTTCAATGGATGTTATTCGACGATATCTGACAAAGTTAGATGCAAACTCACTCAAATATATAAGAAATGTTGAAATTCGACTTCAAATGAGGAAGATAGACTTTGAAAATTTTCAATTAACACAAAGTGACAGTTGACTTCAATGGGCTTCAATGGATGTTAATCGATGATATCTGACAGAGTTAGATGCGATTTCACTCAAATATATAAGAAATGTTGAAATTCGACTTCAAATGAGGAAGATAGACTTTGAAAATTTTTAATTATCACAAAGTGACAGTTGACCTCAATGGGCTTCAATGGATGTTTTTTGATGATATCTGACAAAGTTAGATGCAAACTCACTCAAATATATAAGAAATGTTGAAATTCGACTTCAAATGAGGAAGATAGACTTTGAAAATTTTCAATTAACACAAAGTGACAGTTGGCTTCAATAGGCTTCAATGGATGTTTTTCGATGATATCTGACAAAGTTAGATGCAAACTCACTCAAATATATAAGAAATGTTGAAATTCGACTTCAAATGAGGAAGAAAGACTTTGAAAATTTTCAATTATCACAAAGTGACAGTTGGCTTCAATGGGCTTCAATGGATGTTTTTCGATGATATCTGACAAAGTTAGACGCAAACTCACTCAAATATTTGAGAAATGTTGAAATTCGACTTCAAATGAGGAAGATAGACTTTGAAAATTTTCAATTAACACAGTGACAGTTGACTTCAATGGGCTTCAATGGATGTTAATCGACGATATCTGACAGATTTAGATGCGATTTAACTCAAATATATAAGAAATGCTGAAATTCGACTTCAAATGAGGAAGATAGACTTTGAAAATTTTCAATTAACACAAAGTGACAGTTGACTTCAATGGGCTTCAATGGATGTTAATCGACGATATCTGACAAAGTTAGATGCAAACTCACTCAAATACATAAGAAATGTTGAAATTCGACTTCAAATGAGGAAGATAGACTTTGAAAATTTTCAATTATCACAAAGTGACAGTTGACCTCAATGGGCTTCAATGGATGTTATTCGATGATATCTGACAAAGTTAGATGCGAACTTACTCAAATATATAAGAAATGTTGAAATTCGACTTCAAATGAGGAAGAAAGACTTTGAAAATTTTCAATTATCACAAAGTGACAGTTGGCTTCAATAGGCTTCAATGGATGTTTTTCGATGATATCTGACAAAGTTAGATGCAAACTCACTCAAATATATAAGAAATGTTGAAATTCGACTTCAAATGAGGAAGAAAGACTTTGAAAATTTTCAATTATCACAAAGTGACAGTTGGCTTCAATGGGCTTCAATGGATGTTTTTCGATAATATCTGACAAAGTTAGACGCAAACTCACTCAAATATTTGAGAAATGTTGAAATTCGACTTCAAATGAGGAAGATAGACTTTGAAAATTTTCAATTAACACAAAGTGACAGTTGACCTCAATGGTCTTCAATGGATGTTATTCGATGATATCTGACAAAGTTAGATGCGAACTTACTCAAATATTTAAGAAATGTTGAAATTCGACTTCAAATGAGGAAGATAGACTTTGAAAATTTTCAATTAACACATAGTGACAGTTGGCTTCAATGGGCTTCAATGGATGTTTTTCGATGATATCTGACAAAGTTAGACGCAAACTCACTCAAATATATAAGAAATGTTGAAATTCGACTTCAAATGAGGAAGATAGACTTTGAAAATTTTCAATTAACACAAAGTGACAGTTGGCTTCAATGGGCTTCAATGGATGTTTTTCGATGATATCTGACAAAGTTAGACGCAAACTCACTCAAATATATGAGAAATGTTGAAATTCGACTTCAAATGAGGAAGATAGACTTTGAAAATTTTCAATTAACACAAAGTGACAGTTGACTTCAATGGGCTTCAATGGATGTTAATCGACGATATCTGACAGAGTTAGATGCGATTCCACTCAAATATATAAGGAATGATGGAATTCGACTTCAAATGAGGAAGATAGACTTTAAAAATTTTCAATTAACACAAAGTGACAGTTGACCTCAATGGTCATCAATGGATGTTATTCGATGATATCTGACAAAGTTAGATGCGAACTTACTCAAATATATAAGAAATGTTGAAATTCGACTTCAAATGAGGAAGAAAGACTTTGAAAATTTTCAATTATCACAAAGTGACAGTTGGCTTCAATGGGCTTCAATGGATGTTATTCGATGATATCTGACAAAGTTAGACGCAAACTCACTCAAATATATGAGAAATGTTGAAATTCGACTTCAAATGAGGAAGATAGACTTTGAAAATTTTCAATTAACACAGTGACAGTTGACTTCAATGGGCTTCAATGGATGTTAATCGACGATATCTGACAGAGTTAGATGCGATTTCACTCAAATATATAAGAAATGCTGAAATTCGACTTCAAATGAGGAAAATAGACTTTGAAAATTTTCAATTAACACAAAGTGACAGTTGACTTCAATGGGCTTCAATGGATGTTTTTCGATGATATCTGACAAAGTTAGATGCAAACTCACTCAAATATATAAGAAATGTTGAAATTCGACTTCAAATGAGGAAGATAGACTTTGAAAATTTTCAATTAACACAAAGTGACAGTTGGCTTCAATGGGCTTCAATGGATGTTTTTCGATGATATCTGACAAAGTTAGACGCAAACTCACTCAAATATATGAGAAATGTTGAAATTCGACTTCAAATGAGGAAGATAGACTTTGAAAATTTTCAATTAACACAAAGTGACAGTTGACTTCAATGGGCTTCAATGGATGTTTTTCGATGATATCTGACAAAGTTAGACGCAAACTCACTCAAATATATGAGAAATGTTGAAATTCGACTTCAAATGAGGAAGATAGACTTTGAAAATTTTCAATTAACACAAAGTGACAGTTGACCTCAATGGGCTTCAATGGATGTTATTCGATGATATCTGACAAAGTTAGATGCAAACTCACTCAAATATATAAGAAATGTTGAAATTCGACTTCAAATGAGGAAGATAGACTTTGAAAATTTTCAATTATCACAAAGTGACAGTTGACCTCAATGGGCTTCAATGGATGTTATTCGATGATATCTGACAAAGTTAGATGCAAACTCACTCAAATATATAAGGAATGTTGAAATTCGACTTCAAATGAGGAAGATAGACTTTAAAAATTTTCAATTATCACAAAGTGACAGTTGACCTCAATGGGCTTCAATGGATGTTTTTCGATGATATCTGACAAAGTTAGATGCAAACTCACTCAAATATATAAGAAATGTTGAAATTCGACTTCAAATGAGGAAGATAGACTTTGAAAATTTTCAATTAACACAAAGTGACAGTTGGCTTCAATGGGCTTCAATGGATGTTTTTCGATGATATCTGACAAAGTTAGACGCAAACTCACTCAAATATATGAGAAATGTTGAAATTCGACTTCAAATGAGGAAGATAGACTTTGAAAATTTTCAATTAACACAAAGTGACAGTTGACTTCAATGGGCTTCAATGGATGTTAATCGACGATATCTGACAGAGTTAGATGCGATTCCATTCAAATATATAAGGAATGTTGAAATTCGACTTCAAATGAGGAAGATAGACTTTGAAAATTTTCAATTAACACATAGTGACAGTTGGCTTCAATGGGCTTCAATGGATGTTTTTCGATGATATCTGACAAAGTTAGACGCAAACTCACTCAAATATATAAGAAATGTTGATATTCGACTTCAAATGAGGAAGATAGACTTTGAAAATTTTCAATTATTGCAAAGTGACAGTTGACCTCAATGGGCTTCAATGGATGTTATTCAATGATATCTGACAAAGTTAGACGCAAACTCACTCAAATATATAAGAAATGTTGAAATTCGACTTCAAATGAGGAAGATAGACTTTGAAAATTTTCAATTATCACAAAGTGACAGTTGACCTCAATGGGCTTCAATGGATGTTATTCGATGATATCTGACAGAGTTAGATGCGATTCCACTCAAATATATAAGAAATGTTGAAATTCGACTTCAAATGAGGAAGATAGACTTTGAAAATTTTCAATTAACACAAAGTGACAGTTGGCTTCAATGGGCTTCAATGGATGTTTTTCGATGATATCTGACAAAGTTAGACGCAAACTCACTCAAATATATGAGAAATGTTGAAATTCGACTTCAAATGAGGAAGATAGACTTTGAAAATTTTCAATTATTGCAAAGTGACAGTTGACCTCAATGGGCTTCAATGGATGTTATTCGATGATATCTGACAAAGTTAGACGCAAACTCACTCAAATATATAAGAAATGTTGAAATTCGACTTCAAATGAGGAATATAGACTTTGAAAATTTTCAATTAACACAAAGTGACAGTTGACCGCAATGGTCTTCAATGGATGTTATTCGATGATATCTGACAAAGTTAGATGCGAACTTACTCAAATATATAAGAAATGTTGAAATTCGACTTCAAATGAGGAAGAAAGACTTTGAAAATTTTCAATTATCACAAAGTGACAGTTGGCTTCAATGGGCTTCAATGGATGTTTTTCGATGATATCTGACAAAGTTAGATGCGATTTCACTCAAATATATAAGAAATGCTGAAATTCGACTTCAAATGAGGAAGATAGACTTTGAAAATTTTCAATTAACACAAAGTGACAGTTGACTTCAATGGGCTTCAATGGATGTTAATCGACGATATCTGACAGAGTTAGATGCGATTCCACTCAAATATATAAGAAATGCTGAAATTCGACTTCAAATGAGGAAGATAGACTTTGAAAATTTTCAATTAACACAAAGTGACAGTTGACTTCAATGGGCTTAAATGGATGTTAATCGACGATATCTGATAAAGTTAGATGCAAACTCACTCAAATACATAAGAAATGTTGAAATTCGACTTCAAATGAGGAAGATAGACTTTGAAAATTTTCAATTATCACAAAGTAACAGTTGACCTCAATGGGCTTCAATGGATGTTATTCGATGATATCTGACAAAGTTAGATGCAAACTCACTCAAATATATAAGAAATGTTGAAATTCGACTACAAATGAGGAAGATAGACTTTGAAAATTTTCAATTATCACAAAGTGACAGTTGACCTCAATGGGCTTCAATGGATGTTATTCGACGATATCTGACAAAGTTAGATGCAAACTCACTCAAATATATAAGAAATGTTGAAATTCGACTTCAAATGAGGAAGATAGACTTTGAAAATTTTCAATTAACACAAAGTGACAGTTGACTTCAATGGGCTTCAATGGATGTTAATCGATGATATCTGACAGAGTTAGATGCGATTTCACTCAAATATATAAGAAATGTTGAAATTCGACTTCAAATGAGGAAGATAGACTTTGAAAATTTTTAATTATCACAAAGTGACAGTTGACCTCAATGGGCTTCAATGGATGTTTTTTGATGATATCTGACAAAGTTAGATGCAAACTCACTCAAATATATAAGAAATGTTGAAATTCGACTTCAAATGAGGAAGATAGACTTTGAAAATTTTCAATTAACACAAAGTGACAGTTGGCTTCAATAGGCTTCAATGGATGTTTTTCGATGATATCTGACAAAGTTAGATGCAAACTCACTCAAATATATAAGAAATGTTGAAATTCGACTTCAAATGAGGAAGAAAGACTTTGAAAATTTTCAATTATCACAAAGTGACAGTTGGCTTCAATGGGCTTCAATGGATGTTTTTCGATGATATCTGACAAAGTTAGACGCAAACTCACTCAAATATTTGAGAAATGTTGAAATTCGACTTCAAATGAGGAAGATAGACTTTGAAAATTTTCAATTAACACAGTGACAGTTGACTTCAATGGGCTTCAATGGATGTTAATCGACGATATCTGACAGATTTAGATGCGATTTCACTCAAATATATAAGAAATGCTGAAATTCGACTTCAAATGAGGAAGATAGACTTTGAAAATTTTCAATTAACACAAAGTGACAGTTGACTTCAATGGGCTTCAATGGATGTTAATCGACGATATCTGACAAAGTTAGATGCAAACTCACTCAAATACATAAGAAATGTTGAAATTCGACTTCAAATGAGGAAGATAGACTTTGAAAATTTTCAATTATCACAAAGTGACAGTTGACCTCAATGGGCTTCAATGGATGTTATTCGATGATATCTGACAAAGTTAGATGCGAACTTACTCAAATATATAAGAAATGTTGAAATTCGACTTCAAATGAGGAAGAAAGACTTTGAAAATTTTCAATTATCACAAAGTGACAGTTGACCTCAATGGGCTTCAATAGATGTTATTCGACGATATCTGACAAAGTTAGATGCAAACTCACTCAAATATATAAGAAATGTTGAAATTCGACTTCAAATGATGAAGATAGACTTTGAAAATTTTCAATTAACACAAAGTGACAGTTGACTTCAATGGGCTTCAATGGATGTTAATCGATGATATCTGACAGAGTTAGATGCGATTTCACTCAAATATATAAGAAATGTTGAAATTCGACTTCAAATGAGGAAGATAGACTTTGAAAATTTTCAATTATCACAAAGTGACAGTTGACCTCAATGGGCTTCAATGGATGTTTTTCGATGATATCTGACAATGTTAGATGCAAACTCACTCAAATATATAAGAAATGTTGAAATTCGACTTCAAATGAGGAAGATAAACTTTGAAAATTTTCAATTAACACAAAGTGACAGTTGGCTTCAATAGGCTTCAATGGATGTTTTTCGATGATATCTGACAAAGTTAGATGCAAACTCACTCAAATATATAAGAAATGTTGAAATTCGACTTCAAATGAGGAAGAAAGACTTTGAAAATTTTCAATTATCACAAAGTGACAGTTGGCTTCAATGGGCTTCAATGGATGTTTTTCGATGATATCTGACAAAGTTAGACGCAAACTCACTCAAATATTTGAGAAATGTTGAAATTCGACTTCAAATGAGGAAGATAGACTTTGAAAATTTTCAATTAACACAAAGTGACAGTTGACATCAATGGGCTTCAATGGATGTTAATCGACGATATCTGACAGAGATAGATGCGATTTCACTCAAATATATAAGAAATGTTGAAATTCGACTTCAAATGAGGAAGATAGACTTTGAAAATTTTCAATTAACACAAAGTGACAGTTGACTTCAATGGGCTTCAATGGATGTTAATCGACGATATCTGACAATGTTAGGTGCGAACTCACTCAAATATATAAGAAATGTTGAAATTCGACTTCAAATGAGGAAGATAGACTTTGAAAATTTTCAATTAACACAAAGTGACAGTTGACCTCAATGGGCTTCAATGGATGTTATTCGATGATATCTGACAAAGTTAGATGCAAACTCACTCAAATATATAAGAAATGTTGAAATTCGACTTCAAATGAGGAAGATAGACTTTGAAAATTTTCAATTATCACAAAGTGACAGTTGACCTCAATGGGCTTCAATGGATGTTATTCGATGATATCTGACAAAGTTAGATGCAAACTCACTCAAATATATAAGAAATGTTGAAATTCGACTTCAAATGAGGAAGATAGACTTTGAAAATTTCCAATTATCACAAAGTGACAGTTGACCTCAATGGGCTTCAATGGATGTTATTCGATGATATCTGACAAAGTTAGATGCAAACTCACTCAAATATATAAGAAATGTTGAAATTCGACTTCAAATGAGGAAGATAGACTTTGAAAATTTTCAATTAACACAAAGTGACAGTTGACTTCAATGGGCTTCAATGGATGTTAATCGATGATATCTGACAGAGTTAGATGCGATTTCACTCAAATATATAAGAAATGTTGAAATTCGACTTCAAATGAGGAAGATAGACTTTGAAAATTTTCAATTATCACAAAGTGACAGTTGACCTCAATGGGCTTCAATAGATGTTATTCGACGATATCTGACAAAGTTAGATGCAAACTCACTCAAATATATAAGAAATGTTGAAATTCGACTTCAAATGATGAAGATAGACTTTGAAAATTTTCAATTAACACAAAGTGACAGTTGACTTCAATGGGCTTCAATGGATGTTAATCGATGATATCTGACAGAGTTAGATGCGATTTCACTCAAATATATAAGAAATGTTGAAATTCGACTTCAAATGAGGAAGATAGACTTTGAAAATTTTCAATTATCACAAAGTGACAGTTGACCTCAATGGGCTTCAATGGATGTTTCTCAATGATATCTGACAATGTTAGATGCAAACTCACTCAAATATATAAGAAATGTTGAAATTCGACTTCAAATGAGGAAGATAGACTTTGAAAATTTTCAATTAACACAAAGTGACAGTTGGCTTCAATAGGCTTCAATGGATGTTTTTCGATGATATCTGACAAAGTTAGATGCAAACCCACTCAAATAGATAAGAAATGTTGAAATTCGACTTCAAATGAGGAAGAAAGACTTTGAAAATTTTCAATTATCACAAAGTGACAGTTGGCTTCAATGGGCTTCAATGGATGTTTTTCGATGATATCTGACAAAGTTAGACGCAAACTCACTCAAATATATAAGAAATGTTGAAATTCGACTTCAAATGAAGAAGATAGACTTTGAAAATTTTCAATTAACACAAAGTGACAGTTGACCTCAATGGGCTTCAATGGTTGTTTTTCGATGATATCTGACAAAGTTAGATGCAAACTCACTCAAATATATAAGAAATGTTGAAATTCGACTTCAAATGAGGAATATAGATTTTGAAAATTTTCAATTATCACAAAGTGACAGTTGACCTCAATGGGCTTCAATGGATGTTATTCGATGATATCTGACAAAGTTAGATGCGAACTTACTCAAATATATAAGAAATGTTGAAATTCGACTTCAAATGAGGAAGAAAGACTTTGAAAATTTTCAATTAACACAAAGTGACAGTTGACCTCAATGAGCTTCAATGGATGTTATACGATGATATCTGACAAAGTTAGGTGCGAACTCACTCAAATATATAAGAAATGTTGACATTCGACTTCAAATGAGGAAGATAGACTTTGAAAATTTTCAATTATCACAAAGTGACAGTTGACCTCAATGGGCTTCAATAGATGTTATTCGACGATATCTGACAAAGTTAGATGCAAACTCACTCAAATATATAAGAAATGTTGAAATTCGACTTCAAATGATGAAGATAGACTTTGAAAATTTTCAATTAACACAAAGTGACAGTTGACTTCAATGGGCTTCAATGGATGTTAATCGATGATATCTGACAGAGTTAGATGCGATTTCACTCAAATATATAAGAAATGTTGAAATTCGACTTCAAATGAGGAAGATAGACTTTGAAAATTTTCAATTATCACAAAGTGACAGTTGACCTCAATGGGCTTCAATGGATGTTTTTCGATGATATCTGACAATGTTAAATGCAAACTCACTCAAATATATAAGAAATGTTGAAATTCGACTTCAAATGAGGAAGATAGACTTTGAAAATTTTCAATTAACACAAAGTGACAGTTGGCTTCAATAGGCTTCAATGGATGTTTTTCGATGATATCTGACAAAGTTAGATGCAAACTCACTCAAATATATAAGAAATGTTGAAATTCGACTTCAAATGAGGAAGATAGACTTTGAAAATTTTCAATTATCACAAAGTGACAGTTGGCTTCAATGGGCTTCAATGGATGTTTTTCGATGATATCTGACAAAGTTAGACGCAAACTCACTCAAATATTTGAGAAATGTTGAAATTCGACTTCAAATGAGGAAGATAGACTTTGAAAATTTTCAATTAACACAAAGTGACAGTTGACTTCAATGGGCTTCAATGGATGTTAATCGACGATATCTGACAGAGTTAGATGCGATTTCACTCAAATATATAAGAAATGTTGAAATTCGACTTCAAATGAGGAAGAAAGACTTTGAAAATTTTCAATTAACACAAAGTGACAGTTGACCTCAATGAGCTTCAATGGATGTTATACGATGATATCTGACAAAGTTACGTGCGAACTCACTCAAATATATAAGAAATGTTGACATTCGACTTCAAATGAGGAAGATAGACTTTGAAAATTTTCAATTAACACAAAGTGACAGTTGGCTTCAATGGGCTTCAATGGATGTTAATCGACGATATCTGACAGAGTTAGACGCAAACTCACTCAAATATTTGAGAAATGTTGAAATTCGACTTCAAATGAGGAAGATAGACTTTGAAAATTTTCAATTAACACAAAGTGACAGTTGACCTCAATGGGCTTCAATGGATGTTATTCGATGATATCTGACAAAGTTAGATGCGAACTTACTCAAATATATAAGAAATGTTGAAATTCGACTTCAAATGAGGAAGAAAGACTTTGAAAATTTTCAATTAACACAAAGTGACAGTTGACCTCAATGAGCTTCAATGGATGTTATACGATGATATCTGACAAAGTTAGGTGCGAACTCACTCAAATATATAAGAAATGTTGACATTCGACTTCAAATGAGGAAGATAGACTTTGAAAATTTTCAATTAACACAAAGTGACAGTTGGCTTCAATGGGCTTCAATGGATGTTAATCGACGATATCTGACAGAGTTAGATGCGATTTCACTCAAATATATAAGAAATGTTGAAATTCGACTTCAAATGAGGAAGATAGACTTTGAAAATTTTCAATTAACACAAAGTGACAGTTGACCTCAATGAGCTTCAATGGATGTAATTCGATGATATCTGACAAAGTTAGGTGCGAACTCACTCAAATATATAAGAAATGTTGAAATTCGACTTCAAATGAGGAAGATAGACTTTGAAAATTTTCAATTAACACAAAGTGACAGTTGACCTCAATGAGCTTCAATGGATGTTTTTCGATGATATCTGACAAAGTTAGATGCAAAATCACTCAAATATATAAGAAATGTTGAAATTCGACTTCAAATGAGGAATATAGACTTTGAAAATTTTCAATTAACACAAAGTGACAGTTGACCTCAATGGGCTTCAATGGATGTTATTCGATCATATCTGACAAAGTTAGATGCAAACTCACTCAAATATATAAGAAATGTTCAAATTCGACTTCAAATGAGGAAGATAGACTTTGAAAATTTTCAATTATCACAAAGTGACAGTTGGCTTCAATGGGCTTCAATGGATGTTTTTCGATGATGTCTGACAAAGTTAGACGCAAACTCACTCAAATATATAAGAAATGTTGAAATTCGACTTCAAATGAGGAAGATAGACTGAAAATTTTCAATTAACACAAAGTGACAGTTGACCTCAATGGGCTTCAATGGATGTTATTCGATGATATCTGACAATGTTAGGTGCGAACTCACTCAAATATATAAGAAATGTTGAAATTCGACTTCAATGAGGAAGATAGACTTTGAAAATTTTCAATTATCACAAAGTGACAGTTGACCTCAATGGGCTTCAATGGATGTTATTCGATGATATCTGACAAAGTTAGATGCAAACTCACTCAAATATATAAGAAATGTTGAAATTCGACTTCAAATGAGGAAGATAGACTTTGAAAATTTTCAATTAACACAAAGTGACAGTTGACTTCAATGGGCTTCAATGAATGTTAATCGACGATATCTGACAGAGTTAGATGCGATTTCAGTCGAATATATAAGAAATGTTGAAATTCGACTTCAAATGAGGAAGATAGACTTTGAAAATTTTCAATTATCACAAAGTGACAGTTGACCTCAATGGGCTTCAATGGATGTTATTCGATCATATCTGACAAAGTTAGATGCAAACTCACTCAAATATATAAGAAATGTTGAAATTCGACTTCAAATGAGGAAGATAGACTTTGAAAATTTTCAATTAACACAAAGTGACAGTTGACCTCAATGGGCTTCAATGGATGTTATTCGACGATATCTGACAAAGTTAGGTGCGAACTCACTCAAATATATAAGAAATGTTGAAATTCGACTTCAAATGAGGAAGATAGACTTTGAAAATTTTCAATTATCCCAAAGTGACAGTTGACCTCAATGGGCTTCAATGGATGTTATTCGATGATATCTGACAAAGTTAGATGCAAACTCACTCAAATACATAAGAAATGTTGAAATTCGACTTCAAATGAGGAAGATAGACTTTGAAAATTTTCAATTATCACAAAGTAACAGTTGACCTCAATGGGCTTCAATGGATGTTATTCGATGATATCTGACAAAGTTAGATGCAAACTCACTCAAATATATAAGAAATGTTGAAATTCGACTACAAATGAGGAAGATAGACTTTGAAAATTTTCAATTATCACAAAGTGACAGTTGACCTCAATGGGCTTCAATGGATGTTATTCGACGATATCTGACAAAGTTAGATGCAAACTCACTCAAATATATAAGAAATGTTGAAATTCGACTTCAAATGAGGAAGATAGACTTTGAAAATTTTCAATTAACACAAAGTGACAGTTGACTTCAATGGGCTTCAATGGATGTTAATCGATGATATCTGACAGAGTTAGATGCGATTTCACT
This sequence comes from Diorhabda sublineata, assembly GCF_026230105.1. Lineage (NCBI taxonomy): Eukaryota > Metazoa > Arthropoda > Insecta > Coleoptera > Chrysomelidae > Diorhabda > Diorhabda sublineata. The sequence goes on from NW_026614256.1 coordinate 136,937, forward strand.
CAAATATATAAGAAATGTTGAAATTCGACTTCAAATGAGGAAGATAGACTTTGAAAATTTTTAATTATCACAAAGTGACAGTTGACCTCAATGGGCTTCAATGGATGTTTTTCGATGATATCTGACAAAGTTAGATGCAAACTCACTCAAATATATAAGAAATGTTGAAATTCGACTTCAAATGAGGAAGATAGACTTTGAAAATTTTCAATTAACACAAAGTGACAGTTGACTTCAATGGGCTTCAATGAATGTTAATCGACGATATCTGACAGAGTTAGATGCGATTTCAGTCGAATATATAAGAAATGTTGAAATTCGACTTCAAATGAGGAAGATAGACTTTGAAAATTTTCAATTATCACAAAGTGACAGTTGACCTCAATGGGCTTCAATGGATGTTATTCGATCATATCTGACAAAGTTAGATGCAAACTCACTCAAATATATAAGAAATGTTGAAATTCGACTTCAAATGAGGAAGATAGACTTTGAAAATTTTCAATTAACACAAAGTGACAGTTGACCTCAATGGGCTTCAATGGATGTTATTCGACGATATCTGACAAAGTTAGGTGCGAACTCACTCAAATATATAAGAAATGTTGAAATTCGACTTCAAATGAGGAAGATAGACTTTGAAAATTTTCAATTATCCCAAAGTGACAGTTGACCTCAATGGGCTTCAATGGATGTTATTCGATGATATCTGACAAAGTTAGATGCAAACTCACTCAAATACATAAGAAATGTTGAAATTCGACTTCAAATGAGGAAGATAGACTTTGAAAATTTTCAATTATCACAAAGTAACAGTTGACCTCAATGGGCTTCAATGGATGTTATTCGATGATATCTGACAAAGTTAGATGCAAACTCACTCAAATATATAAGAAATGTTGAAATTCGACTACAAATGAGGAAGATAGACTTTGAAAATTTTCAATTATCACAAAGTGACAGTTGACCTCAATGGGCTTCAATGGATGTTATTCGACGATATCTGACAAAGTTAGATGCAAACTCACTCAAATATATAAGAAATGTTGAAATTCGACTTCAAATGAGGAAGATAGACTTTGAAAATTTTCAATTAACACAAAGTGACAGTTGGCTTCAATAGGCTTCAATGGATGTTTTTCGATGATATCTGACAAAGTTAGATGCAAACTCACTCAAATATATAAGAAATGTTGAAATTCGACTTCAAATGAGGAAGAAAGACTTTGAAAATTTTCAATTATCACAAAGTGACAGTTGGCTTCAATGGGCTTCAATGGATGTTTTTCGATGATATCTGACAAAGTTAGACGCAAACTCACTCAAATATTTGAGAAATGTTGAAATTCGACTTCAAATGAGGAAGATAGACTTTGAAAATTTTCAATTAACACAAAGTGACAGTTGACCTCAATGGTCTTCAATGGATGTTATTCGATGATATCTGACAAAGTTAGATGCGAACTTACTCAAATATATAAGAAATGTTGAAATTCGACTTCAAATGAGGAAGAAAGACTTTGAAAATTTTCAATTATCACAAAGTGACAGTTGGCTTCAATGGGCTTCAATGGATGTTTTTCGATGATATCTGACAAAGTTAGACGCAAACTCACTCAAATATATGAGAAATGTTGAAATTCGACTTCAAATGAGGAAGATATACTTTGAAAATTTTCAATTAACACAGTGACAGTTGACTTCAATGGGCTTCAATGGATGTTAATCGACGATATCTGACAGATTTAGATGCGATTTCACTCAAATATATAAGAAATGCTGAAATTCGACTTCAAATGAGGAAGATAGACTTTGAAAATTTTCAATTAACACAAAGTGACAGTTGGCTTCAATGGGCTTCAATGGATGTTTTTTGATGATATCTGACAAAGTTAGACGCAAACTCACTCAAATATTTGAGAAATGTTGAAATTCGACTAGAAATGAGGAAGATAGACTTTGAAAATTTTCAATTAACACAAAGTGACAGTTGACTTCAATGGGCTTCAATGGATGTTAATCGACGATATCTGACAAAGTTAGATGCAAACTCACTCAAATACATAAGAAATGTTGAAATTCGACTTCAAATGAGGAAGATAGACTTTGAAAATTTTCAATTAACACAAAGTGACAGTTGACTTCAATGGGCTTCAATGGATGTTAATCGACGATATCTGACAAAGTTAGATGCAAACTCACTCAAATACATAAGAAATGTTGAAATTCGACTTCAAATGAGGAAGATAGACTTTGAAAATTTTCAATTATCACAAAGTGACAGTTGGCTTCAATGGGCTTCAATGGATGTTTTTCGATGATATCTGACAAAGTTAGACGCAAACTCACTCAAATATTTGAGAAATGTTGAAATTCGACTACAAATGAGGAAGATAGACTTTGAAAATTTTCAATTATCACAAAGTGACAGTTGACCTCAATGGGCTTCAATGGATGTTATTCGACGATATCTGACAAAGTTAGATGCAAACTCACTCAAATATATAAGAAATGTTGAAATTCGACTTCAAATGAGAAAGATAGACTTTGAAAATTTTCAATTAACACAAAGTGACAGTTGACTTCAATGGGCTTCAATGGATGTTTTTCGATGATATCTGACAAAGTTAGATGCAAACTCACTCAAATATATAAGAAATGTTGAAATTCGACTTCAAATGAGGAAGAAAGACTTTGAAAATTTTCAATTATCACAAAGTGACAGTTGGCTTCAATGGGCTTCAATGGATGTTTTTCGATGATATCTGACAAAGTTAGACGCAAACTCACTCAAATATTTGAGAAATGTTGAAATTCGACTACAAATGAGGAAGATAGACTTTGAAAATTTTCAATTATCACAAAGTGACAGTTGACCTCAATGGGCTTCAATGGATGTTATTCGACGATATCTGACAAAGTTAGATGCAAACTCACTCAAATATATAAGAAATGTTGAAATTCGACTTCAAATGAGGAAGATAGACTTTGAAAATTTTCAATTAACACAAAGTGACAGTTGACTTCAATGGGCTTCAATGGATGTTAATCGATGATATCTGACAGAGTTAGATGCGATTTCACTCAAATATATAAGAAATGTTGAAATTCGACTTCAAATGAGGAAGATAGACTTTGAAAATTTTTAATTATCACAAAGTGACAGTTGACCTCAATGGGCTTCAATGGATGTTTTTCGATGATATCTGACAAAGTTAGATGCAAACTCACTCAAATATATAAGAAATGTTGAAATTCGACTTCAAATGAGGAAGATAGACTTTGAAAATTTTCAATTAACACAAAGTGACAGTTGGCTTCAATAGGCTTCAATGGATGTTTTTCGATGATATCTGACAAAGTTAGATGCAAACTCACTCAAATATATAAGAAATGTTGAAATTCGACTTCAAATGAGGAAGAAAGACTTTGAAAATTTTCAATTATCACAAAGTGACAGTTGGCTTCAATGGGCTTCAATGGATGTTTTTCGATGATATCTGACAAAGTTAGACGCAAACTCACTCAAATATTTGAGAAATGTTGAAATTCGACTTCAAATGAGGAAGATAGACTTTGAAAATTTTCAATTAACACAAAGTGACAGTTGACCTCAATGGTCTTCAATGGATGTTATTCGATGATATCTGACAAAGTTAGATGCGAACTTACTCAAATATATAAGAAATGTTGAAATTCGACTTCAAATGAGGAAGAAAGACTTTGAAAATTTTCAATTATCACAAAGTGACAGTTGGCTTCAATGGGCTTCAATGGATGTTTTTCGATGATATCTGACAAAGTTAGACGCAAACTCACTCAAATATATGAGAAATGTTGAAATTCGACTTCAAATGAGGAAGATATACTTTGAAAATTTTCAATTAACACAGTGACAGTTGACTTCAATGGGCTTCAATGGATGTTAATCGACGATATCTGACAAAGTTAGATGCAAACTCACTCAAATACATAAGAAATGTTGAAATTCGACTTCAAATGAGGAAGATAGACTTTGAAAATTTTCAATTATCACAAAGTGACAGTTGACCTCAATGGGCTTCAATGGATGTTATTCGATGATATCTGACAAAGTTAGATGCAAACTCACTCAAATATATAAGAAATGTTGAAATTCGACTTCAAATGAGGAAGATAGACTTTGAAAATTTTCAATTATCACAAAGTGACAGTTGACCTCAATGGGCTTCAATAGATGTTATTCGACGATATCTGACAAAGTTAGATGCAAACTCACTCAAATATATAAGAAATGTTGAAATTCGACTTCAAATGATGAAGATAGACTTTGAAAATTTTCAATTAACACAAAGTGACAGTTGACTTCAATGGGCTTCAATGGATGTTAATCGATGATATCTGACAAAGTTAGATGCAAACTCACTCAAATACATAAGAAATGTTGAAATTCGACTTCAAATGAGGAAGATAGACTTTGAAAATTTTCAATTAACACAAAGTGACAGTTGACTTCAATGGGCTTCAATGGATGTTAATCGACGATATCTGACAAAGTTAGATGCAAACTCACTCAAATACATAAGAAATGTTGAAATTCGACTTCAAATGAGGAAGATAGACTTTGAAAATTTTCAATTAACACAAAGTGACAGTTGACTTCAATGGGCTTCAATGGATGTTAATCGACGATATCTGACAAAGTTAGATGCAAACTCACTCAAATACATAAGAAATGTTGAAATTCGACTTCAAATGAGGAAGATAGACTTTGAAAATTTTCAATTAACACAAAGTGACAGTTGACTTCAATGGGCTTCAATGGATGTTAATCGACGATATCTGACAAAGTTAGATGCATACTCACTCAAATACATAAGAAATGTTTAAATTCGACTTCAAATGAGGAAGATAGACTTTGAAAATTTTCAATTATCACAAAGTGACAGTTGACCTCAATGGGCTTCAATAGATGTTATTCGACGATATCTGACAAAGTTAGATGCAAACTCACTCAAATATATAAGAAATGTTGAAATTCGACTTCAAATGATGAAGATAGACTTTGAAAATTTTCAATTAACACAAAGTGACAGTTGACTTCAATGGGCTTCAATGGATGTTAATCGATGATATCTGACAGAGTTAGATGCGATTTCACTCAAATATATAAGAAATGTTGAAATTCGACTTCAAATGAGGAAGATAGACTTTGAAAATTTTCAATTATCACAAAGTGACAGTTGACCTCAATGGGCTTCAATGGATGTTTTTCGATGATATCTGACAATGTTATATGCAAACTCACTCAAATATATAAGAAATGTTGAAATTCGACTTCAAATGAGGAAGATAGACTTTGAAAATTTTCAATTAACACAAAGTGACAGTTGGCTTCAATAGGCTTCAATGGATGTTTTTCGATGATATCTGACAAAGTTAGATGCAAACTCACTCAAATATATAAGAAATGTTGAAATTCGACTTCAAATGAGGAAGAAAGACTTTGAAAATTTTCAATTATCACAAAGTGACAGTTGGCTTCAATGGGCTTCAATGGATGTTTTTCGATGATATCTGACAAAGTTAGACGCAAACTCACTCAAATATTTGAGAAATGTTGAAATTCGACTTCAAATGAGGAAGATAGACTTTGAAAATTTTCAATTAACACAAAGTGACAGTTGACATCAATGGGCTTCAATGGATGTTAATCGACGATATCTGACAGAGATAGATGCGATTTCACTCAAATATATAAGAAATGTTGAAATTCGACTTCAAATGAGGAAGATAGACTTTGAAAATTTTCAATTATCACAAAGTGACAGTTGACCTCAATGGGCTTCAATGGATGTTATTCGATGATATCTGACAAAGTTAGATGCAAACTCACTCGAATATATAAGAAATGTTGAAATTCGACTTCAAATGAGGAAGATAGACTTTGAAAATTTTCAATTATCACAAAGTGACAGTTGACCTCAATGGGCTTCAATAGATGTTATTCGACGATATCTGACAAAGTTAGATGCAAACTCACTCAAATATATAAGAAATGTTGAAATTCGACTTCAAATGATGAAGATAGACTTTGAAAATTTTCAATTAACACAAAGTGACAGTTGACTTCAATGGGCTTCAATGGATGTTAATCGATGATATCTGACAGAGTTAGATGCGATTTCACTCAAATATATAAGAAATGTTGAAATTCGACTTCAAATGAGGAAGATAGACTTTGAAAATTTTCAATTATCACAAAGTGACAGTTGACCTCAATGGGCTTCAATGGATGTTTTTCGATGATATCTGACAATGTTAGATGCAAACTCACTCAAATATATAAGAAATGTTGAAATTCGACTTCAAATGAGGAAGATAGACTTTGAAAATTTTCAATTAACACAAAGTGACAGTTGGCTTCAATAGGCTTCAATGGATGTTTTTCGATGATATCTGACAAAGTTAGATGCAAACTCACTCAAATATATAAGAAATGTTGAAATTCGACTTCAAATGAGGAAGAAAGACTTTGAAAATTTTCAATTATCACAAAGTGACAGTTGGCTTCAATGGGCTTCAATGGATGTTTTTCGATGATATCTGACAAAGTTAGACGCAAACTCACTCAAATATTTGAGAAATGTTGAAATTCGACTTCAAATGAGGAAGATAGACTTTGAAAATTTTCAATTAACACAAAGTGACAGTTGACATCAATGGGCTTCAATGGATGTTAATCGACGATATCTAACAGAGATAGATGCGATTTCACTCAAATATATAAGAAATGTTGAAATTCGACTTCAAATGATGAAGATAGACTTTGAAAATTTTCAATTAACACAAAGTGACAGTTGACTTCAATGGGCTTCAATGGATGTTAATCGATGATATCTGACAGAGTTAGATGCGATTTCACTCAAATATATAAGAAATGTTGAAATTCGACTTCAAATGAGGAAGATAGACTTTGAAAATTTTCAATTATCACAAAGTGACAGTTGACCTCAATGGGCTTCAATGGATGTTTTTCGATGATATCTGACAATGTTAGATGCAAACTCACTCAAATATATAAGAAATGTTGAAATTCGACTTCAAATGAGGAAGATAGACTTTGAAAATTTTCAATTAACACAAAGTGACAGTTGGCTTCAATAGGCTTCAATGGATGTTTTTCGATGATATCTGACAAAGTTAGATGCAAACTCACTCAAATATATAAGAAATGTTGAAATTCGACTTCAAATGAGGAAGAAAGACTTTGAAAATTTTCAATTATCACAAAGTGACAGTTGGCTTCAATGGGCTTCAATGGATGTTTTTCGATGATATCTGACAAAGTTAGACGCAAACTCACTCAAATATTTGAGAAATGTTGAAATTCGACTTCAAATGAGGAAGATAGACTTTGAAAATTTTCAATTAACACAAAGTGACAGTTGACATCAATGGGCTTCAATGGATGTTAATCGACGATATCTGACAGAGATAGATGCGATTTCACTCAAATATATAAGAAATGTTGAAATTCGACTTCAAATGAGGAAGATAGACTTTGAAAATTTTCAATTAACACAAAGTGACAGTTGACTTCAATGGGCTTCAATGGATGTTAATCGACGATATCTGACAATGTTAGGTGCGAACTCACTCAAATATATAAGAAATGTTGAAATTCGACTTCAAATGAGGAAGATAGACTTTGAAAATTTTCAATTAACACAAAGTGACAGTTGACCTCAATGGGCTTCAATGGATGTTATTCGATGATATCTGACAAAGTTAGATGCAAACTCACTCAAATATATAAGAAATGTTGAAATTCGACTTCAAATGAGGAAGATAGACTTTGAAAATTTTCAATTATCACAAAGTGACAGTTGACCTCAATGGGCTTCAATGGATGTTATTCGATGATATCTGACAAAGTTAGATGCAAACTCACTCAAATATATAAGAAATGTTGAAATTCGACTTCAAATGAGGAAGATAGACTTTGAAAATTTCCAATTATCACAAAGTGACAGTTGACCTCAATGGGCTTCAATGGATGTTATTCGATGATATCTGACAAAGTTAGATGCAAACTCACTCAAATATATAAAAAATGTTGAAATTCGACTTCAAATGAGGAAGATAGACTTTGAAAATTTTCAATTAACACAAAGTGACAGTTGACTTCAATGGGCTTCAATGGATGTTAATCGATGATATCTGACAGAGTTAGATGCGATTTCACTCAAATATATAAGAAATGTTGAAATTCGACTTCAAATGAGGAAGATAGACTTTGAAAATTTTCAATTATCACAAAGTGACAGTTGACCTCAATGGGCTTCAATGGATGTTTTTCGATGATATCTGACAATGTTAGATGCAAACTCACTCAAATATACAAGAAATGTTGAAATTCGACTTCAAATGAGGAAGATAGACTTTGAAAATTTTCAATTAACACAAAGTGACAGTTGGCTTCAATAGGCTTCAATGGATGTTTTTCGATGATATCTGACAAAGTTAAATGCAAACTCACTCAAATATATAAGAAATGTTGAAATTCGACTTCAAATGAGGAAGAAAGACTTTGAAAATTTTCAATTATCACAAAGTGACAGTTGGCTTCAATGGGCTTCAATGGATGTTTTTCGATGATATCTGACAAAGTTAGACGCAAACTCACTCAAATATATAAGAAATGTTGAAATTCGACTTCAAATGAAGAAGATAGACTTTGAAAATTTTCAATTAACACAAAGTGACAGTTGACCTCAATGGGCTTCAATGGTTGTTTTTCGATAATATCTGACAAAGTTAGATGCAAACTCACTCAAATATATAAGAAATGTTGAAATTCGACTTCAAATGAGGAATATAGATTTTGAAAATTTTCAATTATCACAAAGTGACAGTTGACCTCAATGGGCTTCAATGGATGTTATTCGATGATATCTGACAAAGTTAGATGCGAACTTACTCAAATATATAAGAAATGTTGAAATTCGACTTCAAATGAGGAAGAAAGTCTTTGAAAATTTTCAATTAACACAAAGTGACAGTTGACCTCAATGAGCTTCAATGGATGTTATACGATGATATCTGACAAAGTTAGGTGCGAACTCACTCAAATATATAAGAAATGTTGACATTCGACTTCAAATGAGGAAGATAGACTTTGAAAATTTTCAATTAACACAAAGTGACAGTTGGCTTCAATGGGCTTCAATGGATGTTAATCAACGATATCTGACAGAGTTAGATGCGATTTCACTCAAATATATAAGAAATGTTGAAATTCGACTTCAAATGAGGAAGATAGACTTTGAAAATTTTCAATTATCACAAAGTGACAGTTGACCTCAATGGGCTACAATAGATGTTATTCGACGATATCTGACAAAGTTAGATGCAAACTCACTCAAATATATAAGAAATGTTGAAATTCGACTTCAAATGATGAAGATAGACTTTGAAAATTTTCAATTAACACAAAGTGACAGTTGACTTCAAATGGGCTTCAATGGATGTTAATCGATGATATCTGACAGAGTTAGATGCGATTTCACTCAAATATATAAGAAATGTTGAAATTCGACTTCAAATGAGGAAGATAGACTTTGAAAATTTTCAATTATCACAAAGTGACAGTTGACCTCAATGGGCTTTAATGGATGTTTTTCGATGATATCTGACAAAGTTAGATGCAAACTCACTCAAATATATAAGAAATGTTGAAATTCGACTTCAAATGAGGAAGATAGACTTTGAAAATTTTCAATTATCACAAAGTGACAGTTGGCTTCAATGGGCTTCAATGGATGTTTTTCGATGATATCTGACAAAGTTAGACGCAAACTCACTCAAATATTTGAGAAATGTTGAAATTCGACTTCAAATGAGGAAGATAGACTTTGAAAATTTTCAATTAACACAAAGTGACAGTTGACTTCAATGGGCTTCAATGGATGTTAATCGACGATATCTGACAGAGTTAGATGCGATTTCACTCAAATATATAAGAAATGTTGAAATTCGACTTCAAATGAGGAAGAAAGACTTTGAAAATTTTCAATTAACACAAAGTGACAGTTGACCTCAATGAGCTTCAATGGATGTTATACGATGATATCTGACAAAGTTAGGTGCGAACTCACTCAAATATATAAGAAATGTTGACATTCGACTTCAAATGAGGAAGATAGACTTTGAAAATTTTCAATTAACACAAAGTGACAGTTGGCTTCAATGGGCTTCAATGGATGTTAATCGACGATATCTGACAGAGTTAGATGCGATTTCACTCAAATATATAAGAAATGTTGAAATTCGACTTCAAATGAGGAAGATAGACTTTGAAAATTTTCAATTAACACAAAGTGACAGTTGACCTCAATGAGCTTCAATGGATGTAATTCGATGATATCTGACAAAGTTAGGTGCGAACTCACTCAAATATATAAGAAATGTTGAAATTCGACTTCAAATGAGGAAGATAGACTTTGAAAATTTTCAATTAACACAAAGTGACAGTTGACCTCAATGAGCTTCAATGGATGTTTTTCGATGATATCTGACAAAGTTAGATGCAAAATCACTCAAATATATAAGAAATGTTGAAATTCGACTTCAAATGAGGAATATAGACTTTGAAAATTTTCAATTAACACAAAGTGACAGTTGACCTCAATGGGCTTCAATGGATGTTATTCGATCATATCTGACAAAGTTAGATGCAAACTCACTCAAATATATAAGAAATGTTGAAATTCGACTTCAAATGAGGAAGATAGACTTTGAAAATTTTCAATTATCACAAAGTGACAGTTGGCTTCAATGGGCTTCAATGGATGTTTTTCGATGATGTCTGACAAAGTTAGACGCAAACTCACTCAAATATATAAGAAATGTTGAAATTCGACTTCAAATGAGGAAGATAGACTTTGAAAATTTTCAATTAACACAAAGTGACAGTTGACCTCAATGGGCTTCAATGGATGTTATTCGATGATATCTGACAATGTTAGGTGCGAACTCACTCAAATATATAAGAAATGTTGAAATTCGACTTCAATGAGGAAGATAGACTTTGAAAATTTTCAATTATCACAAAGTGACAGTTGACCTCAATGGGCTTCAATGGATGTTATTCGATGATATCTGACAAAGTTAGATGCAAACTCACTCAAATATATAAGAAATGTTGAAATTCGACTTCAAATGAGGAAGATAGACTTTGAAAATTTTCAATTAACACAAAGTGACAGTTGACTTCAATGGGCTTCAATGAATGTTAATCGACGATATCTGACAGAGTTAGATGCGATTTCAGTCGAATATATAAGAAATGTTGAAATTCGACTTCAAATGAGGAAGATAGACTTTGAAAATTTTCAATTAACACAAAGTGACAGTTGGCTTCAATAGGCTTCAATGGATGTTTTTCGATGATATCTGACAAAGTTAGATGCAAACTCACTCAAATATATAAGAAATGTTGAAATTCGACTTCAAATGAGGAAGATAGACTTTGAAAATTTTCAATTAACACAAAGTGACAGTTGACTTCAATGGGCTTCAATGGATGTTAATCGACGATATCTGACAATGTTAGGTGCGAACTCACTCAAATATATAAGAAATGTTGAAATTCGACTTCAAATGAGGAAGATAGACATTGAAAATTTTCAATTAACACAAAATGACAGTTGACCTCAATGGGCTTCAATGGATGTTTTTCGATGATATCTGACAAAGTTAGATGCAAACTCACTCAAATATATAAGAAATGTTGAAATTCGACTTCAAATGAGGAATATAGATTTTGAAAATTTTCAATTATCACAAGGTGACAGTTGACCTCAATGGGCTTCAATGGATGTTATTCGATGATATCTGACAAAGTTAGATGCGAACTTACTCAAATATATAAGAAATGTTGAAATTCGACTTCAAATGAGGAAGAAAGACTTTGAAAATTTTCAATTAACACAAAGTGACAGTTGACCTCAATGAGCTTCAATGGATGTTATACGATGATATCTGACAAAGTTAGGTGCGAACTCACTCAAATATATAAGAAATGTTGACATTCGACTTCAAATGAGGAAGATAGACTTTGAAAATTTTCAATTAACACAAAGTGACAGTTGGCTTCAATGGACTTCAATGGATGTTAATCGACGATATCTGACAGAGTTAGATGCGATTTCACTCAAATATATAAGAAATGTTGAAATTCGACTTCAAATGAGGAAGATAGACTTTGAAAATTTTCAATTATCACAAAGTGACAGTTGGCTTCAATGGGCTTCAATGGATGTTTTTCGATGATGTCTGACAAAGTTAGACGCAAACTCACTCAAATATATAAGAAATGTTGAAATTCGACTTCAAATGAGGAAGATAGACTTTGAAAATTTTCAATTAACACAAAGTGACAGTTGACCTCAATGGGCTTCAATGGATGTTATTCGATGATATCTGACAATGTTAGGTGCGAACTCACTCAAATATATAAGAAATGTTGAAATTCGACTTCAATGAGGAAGATAGACTTTGAAAATTTTCAATTATCCCAAAGTGACAGTTGACCTCAATGGGCTTCAATGGATGTTATTCGATGATATCTGACAAAGTTAGATGCAAACTCACTCAAATATATAAGAAATGTTGAAATTCGACTTCAAATGAGGAAGATAGACTTTGAAAATTTTCAATTAACACAAAGTGACAGTTGACTTCAATGGGCTTCAATGAATGTTAATCGACGATATCTGACAGAGTTAGATGCGATTTCAGTCGAATATATAAGAAATGTTGAAATTCGACTTCAAATGAGGAAGATAGACTTTGAAAATTTTCAATTATCACAAAGTGACAGTTGACCTCAATGGGCTTCAATGGATGTTTTTCGATGATATCTGACAAAGTTAGATGCAAACTCACTCAAATATATAAGAAATGTTGAAATTCGACTTCAAATGAGGAAGATAGACTTTGAAAATTTTCAATTAACACAAAGTGACAGTTGGCTTCAATAGGCTTCAATGGATGTTTTTCGATGATATCTGACAAAGTTAGATGCAAACTCACTCAAATATATAAGAAATGTTGAAATTCGACTTCAAATGAGGAAGATAGACTTTGAAAATTTTCAATTAACACAAAGTGACAGTTGACCTCAATGGGCTTCAATGGATGTTATTCGACGATATCTGACAAAGTTAGGTGCGAACTCACTCAAATATATAAGAAATGTTGAAATTCGACTTCAAATGAGGAAGATAGACTTTGAAAATTTTCAATTAACACAAAGTGACAGTTGACCTCAATGGGCTTCAATGGATGTTATTCGACGATATCTGACAGAGTTAGATGCGATCTCACTCAAATATATAAGAAATGTTGAAATTCGACTTCAAATGAGGAAGATAGACTTTGAAAATTTTCAATTAACACAAAGTGACAGTTGACCTCAATGGGCTTCAATGGATGTTATTCGATGATATCTGACAATGTTAGGTGCGAACTCACTCAAATATATAAGAAATGTTGAAATTCGACTTCAAATGAGGAAGATAGACTTTGAAAATTTTCAATTATCACAAAGTGACAGTTGACCTCAATGGGCTTCAATGGATGTTTTTCGATGATATCTGACAAAGTTAGATGCAAACTCACTCAAATATATAAGAAATGTTGAAATTCGACTTCAAATGAGGAAGATAGACTTTGAAAATTTTCAATTATCACAAAGTGACAGTTGACCTCAATGGGCTTCAATGGATGTTATTCGATAATATCTGACAAAGATAGATGCAAACTCACTCAAATATATAAGAAATGTTGAAATTCGACTTCAAATGAGGAAGATAGACTTTGAAAATTTTCAATTAACACAAAGTGACAGTTGACTTCAATGGGCTTCAATGGATGTTTTTCGATGATATCTGACAAAGTTAGATGCAAACTCACTCAAATATATAAGAAATGTTGAAATTCGACTTCAAATGAGGAAGATAGACTTTGAAAATTTTCAATTATCACAAAGTGACAGTTGACCTCAATGGGCTTCAATGGATGTTTTTCGATGATATTTGACAAAGTTAGATGCAAACTCACTCAAATATATAAGAAATGTTGAAATTCGACTTCAAATGAGGAAGATAGACTTTAAAAATTTTCAATTATCACAAAGTGACAGTTGACCTCAATGGGCTTCAATGGATGTTTTTCGATGATATCTGACAAAGTTAGATGCAAACTCACTCAAATATATAAAAAATGTTGAAATTCGACTTCAAATGAGGAAGATAGACTTTGAAAATTTTCAATTATCACAAAGTGACAGTTGGCTTCAATGGGCTTCAATGGATGTTTTTCGATGATATCTGACAAAGTTAGATGCGAACTCACTCAAATATATAAGAAATGTTGAAATTCGACTTGAAATGAGGAAGATAGACTTTGAAAATTTTCAATTAACACAAAGTGACAGTTGACCTCAATGGGCTTCAATGGATGTTATTCGATGATATCTGACAAAGTTAGATGCAAACTCACTCAAATATATAAGAAATGTTGAAATTCGACTTCAAATGAGGAAGATAGACTTTGAAAATTTTCAATTAACACAAAGTGACAGTTGACCTCAATGGGCTTCAATGGATGTTATTCGATGATATCTGACAAAGTTAGATGCAAACTCACTCAAATATATAAGAAATGTTGAAATTCGACTTCAAATGAGGAAGATAGACTTTGAAAATTTTCAATTAACACAAAGTGACAGTTGACCTCAATGGGCTTCAATGGATGTTATTCGACGATATCTGACAAAGTTAGGTGCGAACTCACTCAAATATATAAGAAATGTTGAAATTCGACTTCAAATGAGGAAGATAGACTTTGAAAATTTTCAATTATCACAAAGTGACAGTTGACCTCAATGGGCTTCAATGGATGTTATTCGATGATATCTGACAAAGTTAGATGCGAACTTACTCAAATATATAAGAAATGTTGAAATTCGACTTGAAATGAGGAAGATAGACTTTGAAAATTTTCAATTAACACAAAGTGACAGTTGACCTCAATGGGCTTCAATGGATGTTATTCGACGATATCTGACAGGGTTAGATGCGATCTCACTCAAATATATAAGGAATGTTGAAATTCGACTTCAAATGAGGAAGATAGACTTTGAAAATTTTCAATTAACACAAAGTGACAGTTGACCTCAATGGGCTTCAATGGATGTTATTCGATGATATCTGACAATGTTAGGTGCGAACTCACTCAAATATATAAGAAATGTTGAAATTCGACTTCAAGTGAGGAAGATAGACTTTGAAAATTTTCAATTATCACAAAGTGACAGTTGACCTCAATGGGCTTCAATGGATGTTTTTCGATGATATCTGACAAAGTTAGATGCAAACTCACTCAAATATATAAGAAATGTTGAAATTCGACTTCAAATGAGGAAGATAGACTTTGAAAATTTTCAATTATCACAAAGTGACAGTTGACCTCAATGGGCTTCAATGGATGTTATTCGATAATATCTGACAAAGATAGATGCAAACTCACTCAAATATATAAGAAATGTTGAAATTCGACTTCAAATGAGGAAGATAGACTTTGAAAATTTTCAATTAACACAAAGTGACAGTTGACTTCAATGGGCTTCAATGGATGTTTTTCGATGATATCTGACAAAGTTAGATGCAAACTCACTCAAATATATAAGAAATGTTGAAATTCGACTTCAAATGAGGAAGATAGACTTTGAAAATTTTCAATTAACACAAAGTGACAGTTGACCTCAATGGGCTCCAATGGATGTTATTCGATGATATCTGACAAAGTTAGATGCGAACTTACTCAAATATATAAGAAATGTTGAAATTCGACTTGAAATGAGGAAGATAGACTTTGAAAATTTTCAATTAACACAAAGTGACAGTTGACCTCAATGGGCTCCAATGGATGTTATTCGATGATATCTGACAAAGTTAGATGCGAACTTACTCAAATATATAAGAAATGTTGAAATTCGACTTGAAATGAGGAAGATAGACTTTGAAAATTTTCAATTAACACAAAGTGACAGTTGACCTCAATGGGCTTCAATGGATGTTATTCGACGATATCTGACAGAGTTAGATGCGATCTCACTCAAATATATAAGGAATGTTGAAATTCGACTTCAAATGAGGAAGATAGACTTTGAAAATTTTCAATTAACACAAAGTGACAGTTGACCTCAATGGGCTTCAATGGATGTTATTCGATGATATCTGACAATGTTAGGTGCGAACTCACTCAAATATATAAGAAATGTTGAAATTCGACTTCAAGTGAGGAAGATAGACTTTGAAAATTTTCAATTATCACAAAGTGACAGTTGACCTCAATGGGCTTCAATGGATGTTTTTCGATGATATCTGACAAAGTTAGATGCAAACTCACTCAAATATATAAGAAATGTTGAAATTCGACTTCAAATGAGGAAGATAGACTTTGAAAATTTTCAATTATCACAAAGTGACAGTTGACCTCAATGGGCTTCAATGGATGTTTTTCGATGATATTTGACAAAGTTAGATGCAAACTCACTCAAATATATAAGAAATGTTGAAATTCGACTTCAAATGAGGAAGATAGACTTTAAAAATTTTCAATTATCACAAAGTGACAGTTGACCTCAATGGGCTCCAATGGATGTTATTCGATGATATCTGACAAAGTTAGATGCGAACTTACTCAAATATATAAAAAATGTTGAAATTCGACTTCAAATGAGGAAGATAGACTTTGAAAATTTTCAATTATCACAAAGTGACAGTTGACCTCAATGGGCTTCAATGGATGTTATTCGATGATATCTGACAAAGTTAGATGCGAACTTACTCAAATATATAAGAAATGTTGAAATTCGACTTGAAATGAGGAAGATAGACTTTGAAAATTTTCAATTATCACAAAGTGACAGTTGACCTCAATGGGCTTCAATGGATGTTATTCGATGATATCTGACAAAGTTAGATGCAAACTCACTCAAATATATAAGAAATGTTGAAATTCGACTTCAAATGAGGAAGATAGACTTTGAAAATTTTCAATTAACACAAAGTGACAGTTGACCTCAATGGGCTTCAATGGATGTTATTCGATGATATCTGACAAAGTTAGATGCAAACTCACTCAAATATATAAGAAATGTTGAAATTCGACTTCAAATGAGGAAGATAGACTTTGAAAATTTTCAATTATCACAAAGTGACAGTTGACCTCAATGGGCTTCAATGGATGTTATTCGATGATATCTGACAAAGTTAGATGCGAACTTACTCAAATATATAAGAAATGTTGAAATTCGACTTCAAATGAGGAAGATAGACTTTAAAAATTTTCAATTAACACAAAGTGACAGTTGACCTCAATGGGCTTCAATGGATGTTATTCGATGATATCTGACAAAGTTAGATGCAAACTCACTCAAATATTTAAGAAATGTTGAAATTCGACTTCAAATGAGGAAGATAGACTTTGAAAATTTTCAATTATCACAAAGTGACAGTTGACCTCAATGGGCTTCAATGGATGTTATTCGATGATATCTGACAAAGTTAGATACGAACTTACTCAAATATATAAGAAATGTTGAAATTCGACTTCAAATGAGGAAAATAGACTTTGAAAATTTTCAATTAACACAAAGTGACAGTTGACTTCAATGGGCTTCAATGGATGTTATTCGATGATATCTGACAAAGTTAGATGCGAACTCACTCAAATATATAAGAAATGTTGAAATTCGACTTCAAATGAGGAAGATAGACTTTGAAAATTTTCAATTATCACAAAGTGACAGTTGACCTCAATGGGCTTCAATGGATGTTATTCGATGATATCTGACAAAGTTAGATGCAAACTCACTCAAATATATAAGAAATGTTGAAATTCGACTTCAAATGAGGAAGATAGACTTTGAAAATTTTCAATTATCACAAAGTGACAGTTGACCTCAATGGGCTTCAATGGATGTTATTCGATGATATCTGACAAAGTTAGATTCGAACTTACTCAAATATATAAGAAATGTTGAAATTCGACTTCAAATGAGGAAGATAGACTTTGAAAATTTTCAATTATCACAAAGTGACAGTTGACCTCAATGGGCTTCAATGGATGTTATTCGATGATATCTGACAAAGTTAGATGCAAACTCACTCAAATATATAAGAAATGTTGAAATTCGACTTCAAATGAGGAAGATAGACTTTGAAAATTTTCAATTATCACAAAGTGACAGTTGACCTCAATGGGCTTCAATGGATGTTATTCGATGATATCTGACAAAGTTAGATTCGAACTTACTCAAATATATAAGAAATGTTGAAATTCGACTTCAAATGAGGAAGATAGACTTTGAAAATTTTCAATTATCACAAAGTGACAGTTGACCTCAATGGGCTTCAATGGATGTTATTCGATGATATCTGACAAAGTTAGATGCGAACTTACTCAAATATATAAGAAATGTTGAAATTCGACTTGAAATGAGGAATATAGACTTTGAAAATTTTCAATTAACACAAAGTGACAGTTGACCTCAATGGGCTTCAGTGGATGTTATTCGATCATATCTGACAAAGTTAGATGCAAACTCACTCAAATATATAAGAAATGTTGAAATTCGACTTCAAATGAGGAAGATAGACTTTGAAAATTTTCAATTATCACAAAGTGACAGTTGGCTTCAATGGGCTTCAATGGATGTTTTTCGATGATGTCTGACAAAGTTAGACGCAAACTCACTCAAATATATAAGAAATGTTGAAATTCGACTTCAAATGAGGAAGATAGACTTTGAAAATTTTCAATTAACACAAAGTGACAGTTGACCTCAATGGGCTTCAATGGATGTTATTCGATGATATCTGACAATGTTAGGTGCGAACTCACTCAAATATATAAGAAATGTTGAAATTCGACTTCAATGAGGAAGATAGACTTTGAAAATTTTCAATTATCACAAAGTGACAGTTGACCTCAATGGGCTTCAATGGATGTTATTCGATGATATCTGACAAAGTTAGATGCAAACTCACTCAAATATATAAGAAATGTTGAAATTCGACTTCAAATGAGGAAGATAGACTTTGCAAATTTTCAATTAACACAAAGTGACAGTTGACTTCAATGGGCTTCAATGAATGTTAATCGACGATATCTGACAGAGTTAGATGCGATTTCACTCGAATATATAAGAAATGTTGAAATTCGACTTCAAATGAGGAAGATAGACTTTGAAAATTTTCAATTATCACAAAGTGACAGTTGACCTCAATGGGCTTCAATGGATGTTTTTCGATGATATCTGACAAAGTTAGATGCAAACTCACTCAAATATATAAGAAATGTTGAAATTCGACTTCAAATGAGGAAGATAGACTTTGAAAATTTTCAATTAACACAAAGTGACAGTTGGCTTCAATAGGCTTCAATGGATGTTTTTCGATGATATCTGACAAAGTTAGATGCAAACTCACTCAAATATATAAGAAATGTTGAAATTCGACTTCAAATGAGGAAGATAGACTTTGAAAATTTTCAATTAACACAAAGTGACAGTTGACCTCAATGGGCTTCAATGGATGTTATTCGACGATATCTGACAAAGTTAGGTGCGAACTCACTCAAATATATAAGAAATGTTGAAATTCGACTTCAAATGAGGAAG
Source organism: Diorhabda sublineata (assembly GCF_026230105.1). NCBI lineage: Eukaryota > Metazoa > Arthropoda > Insecta > Coleoptera > Chrysomelidae > Diorhabda > Diorhabda sublineata. The sequence goes on from NW_026614256.1 coordinate 156,672, forward strand.
ATAGACTTTGAAAATTTTCAATTAACACAAAGTGACAGTTGACCTCAATGGGCTTCAATGGATGTTATTCGACGATATCTGACAGAGTTAGATGCGATCTCACTCAAATATATAAGAAATGTTGAAATTCGACTTCAAATGAGGAAGATAGACTTTGAAAATTTTCAATTATCACAAAGTGACAGTTGACCTCAATGGGCTTCAATGGATGTTATTCGATAATATCTGACAAAGATAGATGCAACTCACTCAAATATATAAGAAATGTTGAAATTCGACTTCAAATGAGGAAGATAGACTTTGAAAATTTTCAATTATCACAAAGTGACAGTTGACCTCAATGGGCTTCAATGGATGTTATTCGATGATATCTGACAAAGTTAGATGCAAACTCACTCAAATATATAAGAAATGTTGAAATTCGACTTCAAATGAGGAAGATAGACTTTGAAAATTTTCAATTATCACAAAGTGACAGTTGACCTCATTGGGCTTCAATGGATGTTATTCGATGATATCTGACAAAGTTAGATGCAAACTCACTCAAATATATAAGAAATGTTGAAATTCGACTTCAAATGAGGAAGATAGACTTTGAAAATTTTCAATTATCACAAAGTGACAGTCGACCTCATTGGGCTTCAATGGATGTTATTAGATGATATCTGACAAAGTTAGATGCGAACTTACTCAAATATATAAGAAATGTTGAAATTCGACTTGAAATGAGGAAGATAGACTTTGAAAATTTTCAATTAACACAAAGTGACAGTTGACCTCAATGGGCTTGAATGGATGTTATTCGATGATATCTGAGAAAGTTAGATGCAAACTCACTCAAATAGATAAGAAATGTTGAAATTCGACTTCAAATGAGGAAGATAGACTTTGAAAATTTTCAATTATCACAAAGTGACAGTTGACCTCAATGGGCTTCAATGGATGTTATTCGATGATATCTGACAAAGTTAGATGCGAACTCACTCAAATATATAAGAAATGTTGAAATTCGACTTCAAATGAGGAAGATAGACTTTGAAAATTTTCAATTAACACAAAGTGACAGTTGACTTCAATGGGCTTCAATGGATGTTTTTCGATGATATCTGACAAAGTTAGATGCAAACTCACTCAAATATATAAGAAATGTTGAAATTCGACTTCAAATGAGGAAGATAGACTTTGAAAATTTTCAATTATCACAAAGTGACACTTGACTTCAATGGGCTTCAATGGATGTTTTTCGATGATATCTGACAAAGTTAGATGCAAACTCACTCAAATATATAAGAAATGTTGAATTTCGACTTCAAATGAGGAAGATAGACTTTGAAAATTTTCAATTATCACAAAGTGACAGTTGACCTCAATGGGCTTCAATGGATGTTATTCGATGATATCTGACAAAGTTAGATGCAAACTCACTCAAATATATAAGAAATGTTGAAATTCGACTTCAAATGAGGAAGATAGACTTTGAAAATTTTCAATTATCACAAAGTGACAGTTGACCTCAATGGGCTTCAATGGATGTTATTCGATGATATCTGACAAAGTTAGATGCAAACTCACTCAAATATATAAGAAATGTTGAAATTCGACTTCAAATGAGGAAGATAGACTTTGAAAATTTTCAATTATCACAATGTGACAGTTGACCTCAATGGGCTTCAATGGATGTTATTCGATGATATCTGACAAAGTTAGATGCGAACTCACTCAAATATATAAGAAATGTTGAAATTCGACTTCAAATGAGGAAGATAGACTTTGAAAATTTTCAATTAACACAAAGTGACAGTTGACTTCAATGGGCTTCAATGGATGTTTTTCGATGATATCTGACAAAGTTAGATGCAAACTCACTCCAATATATAAGAAATGTTGAAATTCGACTTCAAATGAGGAAGATAGACTTTGAAAATTTTCAATTATCACAAAGTGACAGTTGACCTCAATGGGCTTCAATGGATGTTATTCGATGATATCTGACAAAGTTAGATGCGAACTTACTCAAATATATAAGAAATGTTGAAATTCGACTTCAAATGAGGAAGATAGATTTTGAAAATTTTCAATTATCACAAAGTGACAGTTGACCTCAATGGGCTTCAATGGATGTTATTCGATGATATTTGACAAAGTTAGATGCGAACTTACTCAAATATATAAGAAATGTTGAAATTCGACTTCAAATGAGGAAGATAGACTTTGAAAATTTTCAATTATCACAAAGTGACCGTTGACCTCAATGGGCTTCAATGGATGTTATTCGATGATATCTGACAAAGTTAGATGCGAACTTACTCAAATATATAAGAAATGTTGAAATTCGACTTCAAATGAGGAAGATAGATTTTGAAAATTTTCAATTATCACAAAGTGACAGTTGACCTCAATGGGCTTCAATGGATGTTATTCGATGATATCTGACAAAGTTAGATGCGAACTTACTCAAATATATAAGAAATGTTGAAATTCGACTTCAAATGAGGAAGATAGATTTTGAAAATTTTCAATTATCACAAAGTGACAGTTGACCTCAATGGGCTTCAATGGATGTTATTCGATGATATTTGACAAAGTTAGATGCGAACTTACTCAAATATATAAGAAATGTTGAAATTCGACTTCAAATGAGGAAGATAGACTTTGAAAATTTTCAATTAACACAAAGTGACAGTTGACCTCAATGGGCTTCAATGGATGTTATTCGATGATATCTGACGAAGTTAGATGCAAACTCACTCAAATATATAAGAAATGTGGAAATTCGACTTCAAATGAGGAAGATAGACTTTGAAAATTTTCAATTATCACAAAGTGACAGTTGACCTCAATGGGCTTCAATGGATGTTATTCGATGATATCTGACAAAGTTAGATGCAAACTCACTCAAATATATAAGAAATGTTGAAATTCGACTTCAAATGAGGAAGATAGAGTTTGAAAATTTTCAATTATCACAAAGTGACAGTTGACCTCAATGGGCTTCAATGGATGTTATTCGATGATATCTTACAAAGTTAGATGCAAACTCACTCCAATATATAAGAAATGTTGAAATTCGACTTCAAATGAGGAAGATAGATTTTGAAAATTTTCAATTATCACAAAGTGACAGTTGACCTCAATGGGCTTCAATGGATGTTATTCGATGATATTTGACAAAGTTAGATGCGAACTTACTCAAATATATAAGAAATGTTGAAATTCGACTTCAAATGAGGAAGATAGACTTTGAAAATTTTCAATTAACACAAAGTGACAGTTGACCTCAATGGGCTTCAATGGATGTTATTCGATGATATCTGACGAAGTTAGATGGAAACTCACTCAAATATATAAGAAATGTTGAAATTCGACTTCAAATGAGGAAGATAGACTTTGAAAATTTTCAATTATCACAAAGTGACAGTTGACCTCAATGGGCTTCAATGGATGTTATTCGATGATATCTGACAAAGTTAGATGCAAACTCACTCAAATATATAAGAAATGTTGAAATTCGACTTCAAATGAGGAAGATAGACTTTGAAAATTTTCAATTATCACAAAGTGACAGTTGACCTCAATGGGCTTCAATGGATGTTATTCGATGATATCTGACAAAGTTAGATGCAAACTCACTCAAATATATAAGAAATGTTGAAATTCGACTTCAAATGAGGAAGATAGACTTTGAAAATTTTCAATTATCACAAAGTGACAGTTGACCTCAATGGGCTTCAATGGATGTTATTCGATGATATCTGACAAAGTTAGATGCGAACTCACTCAAATATATAAGAAATGTTGAAATTCGACTTCAAATGAGGAAGATAGACTTTGAAAATTTTCAATTAACACAAAGTGACAGTTCACTTCAATGGGCTTCAATGGATGTTTTTCGATGATATCTGACAAAGTTAGATGCAAACTCACTCCAATATATAAGAAATGTTGAAATTCGACTTCAAATGAGGAAGATAGACTTTGAAAATTTTCAATTATCACAAAGTGACAGTTGACCTCAATGGGCTTCAATGAATGTTATTCGATGATATCTGACAAAGTTAGATGCGAACTTACTCAAATATATAAGAAATGTTGAAATTCGACTTCAAATGAGGAAGATAGATTTTGAAAATTTTCAATTATCACAAAGTGACAGTTGACCTCAATGGGCTTCAATGGATGTTATTCGATGATATTTGACAAAGTTAGATGCGAACTTACTCAAATATATAAGAAATGTTGAAATTCGACTTCAAATGAGGAAGATAGACTTTGAAAATTTTCAATTAACACAAAGTGACAGTTGACCTCAATGGGCTTCAATGGATGTTATTCGATGATATCTGACGAAGTTAGATGCAAACTCACTCAAATATATAAGAAATGTTGAAATTCGACTTCAAATGAGGAAGATAGACTTTGAAAATTTTCAATTATCACAAAGTGACAGTTGACCTCAATGGGCTTCAATGGATGTTATTCGATGATATCTGACAAAGTTAGATGCAAACTCACTCAAATATATAAGAAATGTTGAAATTCGACTTCAAATGAGGAAGATAGACTTTGAAAATTTTCAATTATCACAAAGTGACAGTTGACCTCAATGGGCTTCAATGGATGTTATTCGATGATATCTGACAAAGTTAGATGCAAACTCACTCAAATATATAAGAAATGTTGAAATTCGACTTCAAATGAGGAAGATAGACTTTGAAAATTTTCAATTATCACAATGTGACAGTTGACCTCAATGGGCTTCAATGGATGTTATTCGATGATATCTGACAAAGTTAGATGCGAACTTACTCAAATATATAAGAAATGTTGAAATTCGACTTCAAATAAGGAAGATAGATTTTGAAAATTTTCAATTATCACAAAGTGACAGTTGACCTCAATGGGCTTCAATGGATGTTATTCGATGATATCTGACAAAGTTAGATGCAAACTCACTCAAATATATAAGAAATGTTGAAATTCGACTTCAAATGAGGAAGATAGACTTTGAAAATTTTCAATTATCACAAAGTGACAGTTGACCTCAATGGGCTTCAATGGATGTTATTCGATGATATCTGACAAAGTTAGATGCAAACTCACTCAAATATATAAGAAATGTTGAAATTCGACTTCAAATGAGGAAGATAGACTTTGAAAATTTTCAATTAACACAAAGTGACAGTTGACCTCAATGGGCTTCAATGGATGTTATTCGATGATATTTGACAAAGTTAGATGCGAATTTACTCAAATATATAAGAAATGTTGAAATTCGACTTCAAATGAGGAAGATAGACTTTGAAAATTTTCAATTAACACAAAGTGACAGTTGACCTCAATGGGCTTCAATGGATGTTATTCGATGATATCTGACGAAGTTAGATGCAAACTCACTCAAATATATAAGAAATGTTGAAATTCGACTTCAAATGAGGAAGATAGACTTTGAAAATTTTCAATTATCACAAAGTGACAGTTGACCTCAATGGGCTTCAATGGATGTTATTCGATGATATCTGACAAAGTTAGATGCAAACTCACTCAAATATATAAGAAATGTTGAAATTCGACTTCAAATGAGGAAGATAGACTTTGAAAATTTTCAATTATCACAAAGTGACAGTTGACCTCAATGGGCTTCAATGGATGTTATTCGATGATATCTGACAAAGTTAGATGCAAACTCACTCAAATATATAAGAAATGTTGAAATTCGACTTCAAATGAGGAAGATAGACTCTGAAAATTTTCAATTATCACAATGTGACAGTTGACCTCAATGGGCTTCAATGGATGTTATTCGATGATATCTGACAAAGTTAGATGCGAACTTACTCAAATATATAAGAAATGTTGAAATTCGACTTCAAATGAGGAAGATAGATTTTGAAAATTTTCAATTATCACAAAGTGACAGTTGACCTCAATGGGCTTCAATGGATGTTATTCGATGATATCTGACAAAGTTAGATGCAAACTCACTCAAATATATAAGAAATGTTGAAATTCGACTTCAAATGAGGAAGATAGACTTTGAAAATTTTCAATTATCACAAAGTGACAGTTGACCTCAATGGGCTTCAATGGATGTTATTCGATGATATCTGACAAAGTTAGATGCAAACTCACTCAAATATATAAGAAATGTTGAAATTCGACTTCAAATGAGGAAGATAGACTCTGAAAATTTTCAATTATCACAATGTGACAGTTGACCTCAATGGGCTTCAATGGATGTTATTCGATGATATCTGACAAAGTTAGATGCGAACTTACTCAAATATATAAGAAATGTTGAAATTCGACTTCAAATGAGGAAGATAGATTTTGAAAATTTTCAATTATCACAAAGTGACAGTTGACCTCAATGGGCTTCAATGGATGTTATTCGATGATATCTGACAAAGTTAGATGCAAACTCACTCAAATATATAAGAAATGTTGAAATTCGACTTCAAATGAGGAAGATAGACTTTGAAAATTTTCAATTATCACAAAGTGACAGTTGACCTCAATTGGCTTCAATGGATGTTATTCGATGATATCTGACAAAGTTAGATGCAAACTCACTCAAATATATAAGAAATGTTGAAATTCGACTTCAAATGAGGAAGATAGACTTTGAAAATTTTCAATTATCACAAAGTGACAGTTGACCTCAATGGGCTTCAATGGATGTTATTCGATGATATCTGACAAAGTTAGATGCGAACTTACTCAAATATACAAGAAATGTTGAAATTCGACTTCAAATGAGGAAGATAGATTTTGAAAATTTTCAATTATCACAAAGTGACAGTTGACCTCAATGGGCTTCAATGGATGTTATTCGATGATATTTGACAAAGTTAGATGCGAACTTACTCAAATATATAAGAAATGTTGAAATTCGACTTCAAATGAGGAAGATAGACTTTGAAAATTTTCAATTAACACAAAGTGACAGTTGACCTCAATGGGCTTCAATGGATGTTATTCGATGATATCTGACGAAGTTAGATGCAAACTCACTCAAATATATAAGAAATGTTGAAATTCGACTTCAAATGGGGAAGATAGACTTTGAAAATTTTCAATTATCACAAAGTGACAGTTGACCTCAATGGGCTTCAATGGATGTTATTCGATGATATCTGACAAAGTTAGATGCAAACTCACTCAAATATATAAGAAATGTTGAAATTCGACTTCAAATGAGGAAGATAGATTTTGAAAATTTTCAATTATCACAAAGTGACAGTTGACCTCAATGGGCTTCAATGGATGTTATTCGATGATATCTGACAAAGTTAGATGCAAACTCACTCAAATATATAAGAAATGTTGAAATTCGACTTCAAATGAGGAAGACAGACTTTGAAAATTTTCAATTATCACAAAGTGACAGTTGACCTCAATGGGCTTCAATGGATGTTATTCGATGATATCTGACAAAGTTAGATGCGAACTTACTCAAATATATAAGAAATGTTGAAATTCGACTTCAAATGAGGAAGATAGATTTTGAAAATTTTCAATTATCACAAAGTGACAGTTGACCTCAATGGGCTTCAATGGATGTTATTCGATGATATTTGACAAAGTTAGATGCGAACTTACTCAAATATATAAGAAATGTTGAAATTCGACTTCAAATGAGGAAGATAGACTTTGAAAATTTTCAATTAACACAAAGTGACAGTTGACCTCAATGGGCTTCAATGGATGTTATTCGATGATATCTGACGAAGTTAGATGCAAACTCACTCAAATATATAAGAAATGTTGAAATTCGACTTCAAATGAGGAAGATAGACTTTGAAAATTTTCAATTATCACAAAGTGACAGTTGACCTCAATGGGCTTCAATGGATGTTATTCGATGATATCTGACAAAGTTAGATGCAAACTCACTCAAATATATAAGAAATGTTGAAATTCGACTTCAAATGAGGAAGATAGACTTTGAAAATTTTCAATTATCACAAAGTGACAGTTGACCTCAATGGGCTTCAATGGATGTTATTCGATGATATCTGACAAAGTTAGATGCAAACTCACTCAAATATATAAGAAATGTTGAAATTCGACTTCAAATGAGGAAGATAGACTTTGAAAATTTTCACTTATCACAATGTGACAGTTGACCTCAATGGGCTTCAATGGATGTTATTCGATGATATCTGACAAAGTTAGATGCGAACTTACTCAAATATATAAGAAATGTTGAAATTCGACTTCAAATGAGGAAGATAGATTTTGAAAATTTTCAATTATCACAAAGTGACAGTTGACCTCAATGGGCTTCAATGGATGTTATTCGATGATATCTGACAAAGTTAGATGCAAACTCACTCAAATATATAAGAAATGTTGAAATTCGACTTCAAATGAGGAAGATAGACTTTGAAAATTTTCAATTATCACAAAGTGACAGTTGACCTCAATGGGCTTCAATGGATGTTATTCGATGATATCTGACAAAGTTAGATGCAAACTCACTCAAATATATAAGAAATGTTGAAATTCGACTTCAAATGAGGAAGATAGACTTTGAAAATTTTCAATTATCACAAAGTGACAGTTGACCTCAATGGGCTTCAATGGATGTTATTCGATGATATCTGACAAAGTTAGATGCGAACTCACTCAAATATATAAGAAATGTTGAAATTCGACTTCAAATGAGGAAGATAGACTTTGAAAATTTTCAATTAACACAAAGTGACAGTTGACTTCAATGGGCTTCAATGGATGTTTTTCGATGATATCTTACAAAGTTAGATGCAAACTCACTCCAATATATAAGAAATGTTGAAATTCGACTTCAAATGAGGAAGATAGATTTTGAAAATTTTCAATTATCACAAAGTGACAGTTGACCTCAATGGGCTTCAATGGATGTTATTCGATGATATCTGACAAAGTTAGATGCGAACTTACTCAAATATATAAGAAATGTTGAAATTCGACTTGAAATGAGGAAGATAGATTTTGAAAATTTTCAATTATCACAAAGTGACAGTTGACCTCAATGGGCTTCAATGGATGTTATTCGATGATATCTGACAAAGTTAGATGCAAACTCACTCAAATATATAAGAAATGTTGAAATTCGACTTCAAATGAGGAAGACAGACTTTGAAAATTTTCAATTATCACAAAGTGACAGTTGACCTCAATGGGCTTCAATGGATGTTATTCGATGATATCTGACAAAGTTAGATGCGAACTTACTCAAATATATAAGAAATGTTGAAATTCGACTTCAAATGAGGAAGATAGATTTTGAAAATTTTCAATTATCACAAAGTGACAGTTGACCTCAATGGGCTTCAATGGATGTTATTCGATGATATTTGACAAAGTTAGATGCAAACTCACTCCAATATATAAGAAATGTTGAAATTCGACTTCAAATGAGGAAGATAGATTTTGAAAATTTTCAATTATCACAAAGTGACAGTTGACCTCAATGGGCTTCAATGGATGTTATTCGATGATATCTGACAAAGTTAGATGCGAACTTACTCAAATATATAAGAAATGTTGAAATTCGACTTGAAATGAGGAAGATAGATTTTGAAAATTTTCAATTATCACAAAGTGACAGTTGACCTCAATGGGCTTCAATGGATGTTATTCGATGATATCTGACAAAGTTAGATGCAAACTCACTCAAATATATAAGAAATGTTGAAATTCGACTTCAAATGAGGAAGACAGACTTTGAAAATTTTCAATTATCACAAAGTGACAGTTGACCTCAATGGGCTTCAATGGATGTTATTCGATGATATCTGACAAAGTTAGATGCGAACTTACTCAAATATATAAGAAATGTTGAAATTCGACTTCAAATGAGGAAGATAGATTTTGAAAATTTTCAATTATCACAAAGTGACAGTTGACCTCAATGGGCTTCAATGGATGTTATTCGATGATATTTGACAAAGTTAGATGCGAACTTACTCAAATATATAAGAAATGTTGAAATTCGACTTCAAATGAGGAAGATAGACTTTGAAAATTTTCAATTAACACAAAGTGACAGTTGACCTCAATGGGCTTCAATGGATGTTATTCGATGATATCTGACGAAGTTAGATGCAAACTCACTCAAATATATAAGAAATGTTGAAATTCGACTTCAAATGAGGAAGATAGACTTTGAAAATTTTCAATTATCACAAAGTGACAGTTGACCTCAATGGGCTTCAATGGATGTTATTCGATGATATCTGACAAAGTTAGATGCAAACTCACTCAAATATATAAGAAATGTTGAAATTCGACTTCAAATGAGGAAGATAGACTTTGAAAATTTTCAATTATCACAAAGTGACAGTTGACCTCAATGGGCTTCAATGGATGTTATTCGATGATATCTGACAAAGTTAGATGCAAACTCACTCAAATATATAAGAAATGTTGAAATTCGACTTCAAATGAGGAAGATAGACTTTGAAAATTTTCAATTATCACAATGTGACAGTTGACCTCAATGGGCTTCAATGGATGTTATTCGATGATATCTGACAAAGTTAGATGCGAACTTACTCAAATATATAAGAAATGTTGAAATTCGACTTCAAATGAGGAAGATAGATTTTGAAAATTTTCAATTATCACAAAGTGACAGTTGACCTCAATGGGCTTCAATGGATGTTATTCGATGATATCTGACAAAGTTAGATGCAAACTCACTCAAATATATAAGAAATGTTGAAATTCGACTTCAAATGAGGAAGATAGACTTTGAAAATTTTCAATTATCACAAAGTGACAGTTGACCTCAATGGGCTTCAATGGATGTTATTCGATGATATCTGACAAAGTTAGATGCGAACTCATTCAAATATATAAGAAATGTTGAAATTCGACTTCAAATGAGGAAGATAGACTTTGAAAATTTTCAATTAACACAAAGTGACAGTTGACTTCAATGGGCTTCAATGGATGTTTTTCGATGATATCTTACAAAGTTAGATGCAAACTCACTCCAATATATAAGAAATGTTGAAATTCGACTTCAAATGAGGAAGATAGATTTTGAAAATTTTCAATTATCACAAAGTGACAGTTGACCTCAATGGGCTTCAATGGATGTTATTCGATGATATCTGACAAAGTTAGATGCAAACTCACTCAAATATATAAGAAATGTTGAAATTCGACTTCAAATGAGGAAGATAGACTTTGAAAATTTTCAATTAACACAAAGTGACAGTTGACTTCAATGGGCTTCAATGGATGTTTTTCGATGATATCTGACAAAGTTAGATGCAAACTCACTCAAATATATAAGAAATGTTGAAATTCGACTTCAAATGAGGAAGACAGACTTTGAAAATTTTCAATTATCACAAAGTGACAGTTGACTTCAATGGGCTTCAATGGATGTTTTTCGATGATATCTGACAAAGTTAGATGCAAACTCACTCAAATATATAAGAAATGTTGAAATTCGACTTCAAATGAGGAAGATAGACTTTGAAAATTTTCAATTATCACAAAGTGACAGTTGACCTCAATGGGCTTCAATGGATGTTATTCGATGATATCTGACAAAGTTAGATGCAAACTCACTCAAATATATAAGAAATGTTGAAATTCGACTTCAAATGAGGAAGATAGACTTTGAAAATTTTCAATTATCACAAAGTGACAGTTGACCTCAATGGGCTTCAATGGATGTTATTCGATGATATCTGACAAAGTTAGATGCAAACTCACTCAAATATATAAGAAATGTTGAAATTCGACTTCAAATGAGGAAGACAGACTTTGAAAATTTTCAATTATCACAAAGTGACAGTTGACTTCAATGGGCTTCAATGGATGTTTTTCGATGATATCTGACAAAGTTAGATGCGAACTTACTCAAATATATAAGAAATGTTGAAATTCGACTTCAAATGAGGAAGATAGATTTTGAAAATTTTCAATTATCACAAAGTGACAGTTGACCTCAATGGGCTTCAATGGATGTTTCTTCGATGATATCTGACAAAGTTAGATGCAAACTCACTCAAATATATAAGAAATGTTGAAATTCGACTTCAAATGAGGAAGATAGACTTTGAAAATTTTCAATTATCACAAAGTGACAGTTGACCTCAATGGGCTTCAATGGATGTTATTCGATGATATCTGACAAAGTTAGATGCAAACTCACTCAAATATATAAGAAATGTTGAAATTCGACTTCAAATGAGGAAGATAGACTTTGAAAATTTTCAATTATCACAAAGTGACAGTTGACCTCAATGGGCTTCAATGGATGTTATTCGATGATATCTGACAAAGTTAGATGCGAACTTACTCAAATATATAAGAAATGTTGAAATTCGACTTGAAATGAGGAAGATAGATTTTTAAAATTTTCAATTATCACAAAGTGACAGTTGACCTCAATGGGCTTCAATGGATGTTATTCGATGATATCTGACAAAGTTAGATGCAAACTCACTCAAATATATAAGAAATGTTGAAATTCGACTTCAAATGAGGAAGACAGACTTTGAAAATTTTCAATTATCACAAAGTGACAGTTGACCTCAATGGGCTTCAATGGATGTTATTCGATGATATCTGACAAAGTTAGATGCGAACTTACTCAAATATATAAGAAATGTTGAAATTCGACTTCAAATGAGGAAGATAGATTTTGAAAATTTTCAATTATCACAAAGTGACAGTTGACCTCAATGGGCTTCAATGGATGTTATTCGATGATATTTGACAAAGTTAGATGCGAACTTACTCAAATATATAAGAAATGTTGAAATTCGACTTCAAATGAGGAAGATAGACTTTGAAAATTTTCAATTAACACAAAGTGACAGTTGACCTCAATGGGCTTCAATGGATGTTATTCGATGATATCTGACGAAGTTAGATGCAAACTCACTCAAATATATAAGAAATGTTGAAATTCGACTTCAAATGAGGAAGATAGACTTTGAAAATTTTCAATTATCACAAAGTGACAGTTGACCTCAATGGGCTTCAATGGATGTTATTCGATGATATCTGACAAAGTTAGATGCAAACTCACTCAAATATATAAGAAATGTTGAAATTCGACTTCAAATGAGGAAGATAGACTTTGAAAATTTTCAATTATCACAAAGTGACAGTTGACCTCAATGGGCTTCAATGGATGTTATTCGATGATATCTGACAAAGTTAGATGCAAACTCACTCAAATATATAAGAAATGTTGAAATTCGACTTCAAATGAGGAAGATAGACTTTGAAAATTTTCAATTATCACAAAGTGACAGTTGACCTCAATGGGCTTCAATGGATGTTATTCGATGATATCTGACAAAGTTAGATGCGAACTCACTCAAATATATAAGAAATGTTGAAATTCGACTTCAAATGAGGAAGATAGACTTTGAAAATTTTCAATTAACACAAAGTGACAGTTGACCTTAATGGGCTTCAATGGATGTTATTCGATGATATCTGACAAAGTTAGATGCAAACTCACTCAAATATATAAGAAATGTTGAAATTCGACTTCAAATGAGGAAGATAGACTTTGAAAATTTTCAATTATCACAAAGTGACAGTTGACCTCATTGGGCTTCAATGGATGTTATTCGATGATATCTGACAAAGTTAGATGCGAACTTACTCAAATATATAAGAAATGTTGAAATTCGACTTGAAATGAGGAAGATAGACTTTGAAAATTTTCAATTAACACAAAGTGACAGTTGACCTCAATGGGCTTGAATGGATGTTATTCGATGATATCTGAGAAAGTTAGATGCAAACTCACTCAAATATATAAGAAATGTTGAAATTCGACTTCAAATGAGGAAGATAGACTTTGAAAATTTTCAATTATCACAAAGTGACAGTTGACCTCAATGGGCTTCAATGGATGTTATTCGATGATATCTGACAAAGTTAGATGCGAACTCACTCAAATATATAAGAAATGTTGAAATTCGACTTCAAATGAGGAAGATAGACTTTGAAAATTTTCAATTATCACAAAGTGACAGTTGACCTCAATGGGCTTCAATGGATGTTATTCGATGATATCTGACAAAGTTAGATGCAAACTCACTCAAATATATAAGAAATGTTGAAATTCGACTTCAAATGAGGAAGACAGACTTTGAAAATTTTCAATTATCACAAAGTGACAGTTGACTTCAATGGGCTTCAATGGATGTTTTTCGATGATATCTGACAAAGTTAGATGCGAACTTACTCAAATATATAAGAAATGTTGAAATTCGACTTCAAATGAGGAAGATAGATTTTGAAAATTTTCAATTATCACAAAGTGACAGTTGACCTCAATGGGCTTCAATGGATGTTATTCGATGATATCTGACAAAGTTAGATGCAAACTCACTCAAATATATAAGAAATGTTGAAATTCGACTTCAAATGAGGAAGATAGACTTTGAAAATTTTCAATTATCACAAAGTGACAGTTGACCTCAATGGGCTTCAATGGATGTTATTCGATGATATCTGACAAAGTTAGATGCAAACTCACTCAAATATATAAGAAATGTTGAAATTCGACTTCAAATGAGGAAGATAGACTTTGAAAATTTTCAATTATCACAAAGTGACAGTTGACCTCAATGGGCTTCAATGGATGTTATTCGATGATATCTGACAAAGTTAGATGCGAACTTACTCAAATATATAAGAAATGTTGAAATTCGACTTGAAATGAGGAAGATAGATTTTGAAAATTTTCAATTATCACAAAGTGACAGTTGACCTCAATGGGCTTCAATGGATGTTATTCGATGATATCTGACAAAGTTAGATGCAAACTCACTCAAATATATAAGAAATGTTGAAATTCGACTTCAAATGAGGAAGATAGACTTTGAAAATTTTCAATTATCACAAAGTGACAGTTGACCTCAATGGGCTTCAATGGATGTTATTCGATGATATCTGACAAAGTTAGATGCGAACTTACTCAAATATATAAGAAATGTTGAAATTCGACTTCAAATGAGGAAGATAGATTTTGAAAATTTTCAATTATCACAAAGTGACAGTTGACCTCAATGGGCTTCAATAGATGTTATTCGATGATATTTGACAAAGTTAGATGCGAACTTACTCAAATATATAAGAAATGTTGGAATTCGACTTCAAATGAGGAAGATAGACTTTGAAAATTTTCAATTAACACAAAGTGACAGTTGACCTCAATGGGCTTCAATGGATGTTATTCGATGATATCTGACGAAGTTAGATGCAAACTCACTCAAATATATAAGAAATGTTGAAATTCGACTTCAAATGAGGAAGATAGACTTTGAAAATTTTCAATTATCACAAAGTGACAGTTGACCTCAATGGGCTTCAATGGATGTTATTCGATGATATCTGACAAAGTTAGATGCAAACTCACTCAAATATATAAGAAATGTTGAAATTCGACTTCAAATGAGGAAGATAGACTTTGAAAATTTTCAATTATCACAAAGTGACAGTTGACCTCAATGGGCTTCAATGGATGTTATTCGATGATATCTGACAAAGTTAGATGCAAACTCACTCAAATATATAAGAAATGTTGAAATTCGACTTCAAATGAGGAAGATAGACTTTGAAAATTTTCAATTATCACAATGTGACAGTTGACCTCAATGGGCTTCAATGGATGTTATTCGATGATATCTGACAAAGTTAGATGCGAACTTACTCAAATATATAAGAAATGTTGAAATTCGACTTCAAATGAGGAAGATAGATTTTGAAAATTTTCAATTATCACAAAGTGACAGTTGACCTCAATGGGCTTCAATGGATGTTATTCGATGATATCTGACAAAGTTAGATGCAAACTCACTCAAATATATAAGAAATGTTGAAATTCGACTTCAAATGAGGAAGATAGACTTTGAAAATTTTCAATTATCACAAAGTGACAGTTGACCTCAATGGGCTTCAATGGATGTTATTCGATGATATCTGACAAAGTTAGATGCAAACTCACTCAAATATATAAGAAATGTTGAAATTCGACTTCAAATGAGGAAGATAGACTTTGAAAATTTTCAATTATCACAAAGTGACAGTTGACCTCAATGGGCTTCAATGGATGTTATTCGATGATATCTGACAAAGTTAGATGCGAACTCACTCAAATATATAAGAAATGTTGAAATTCGACTTCAAATGAGGAAGATAGACTTTGAAAATTTTCAATTAACACAAAGTGACAGTTGACTTCAATGGGCTTCAATGGATGTTTTTCGATGATATCTTACAAAGTTAGATGCAAACTCACTCCAATATATAAGAAATGTTGAAATTCGACTTCAAATGAGGAAGATAGATTTTGAAAATTTTCAATTATCACAAAGTGACAGTTGACCTCAATGGGCTTCAATGGATGTTATTCGATGATATTTGACAAAGTTAGATGCGAACTTACTCAAATATATAAGAAATGTTGAAATTCGACTTCAAATGAGGAAGATAGACTTTGAAAATTTTCAATTAACACAAAGTGACAGTTGACCTCAATGGGCTTCAATGGATGTTATTCGATGATATCTGACGAAGTTAGATGCAAACTCACTCAAATATATAAGAAATGTTGAAATTCGACTTCAAATGAGGAAGATAGACTTTGAAAATTTTCAATTATCACAAAGTGACAGTTGACCTCAATGGGCTTCAATGGATGTTATTCGATGATATCTGACAAAGTTAGATGCAAACTCACTCAAATATATAAGAAATGTTGAAATTCGACTTCAAATGAGGAAGATAGACTTTGAAAATTTTCAATTATCACAAAGTGACAGTTGACCTCAATGGGCTTCAATGGATGTTATTCGATGATATCTGACAAAGTTAGATGCAAACTCACTCAAATATATAAGAAATGTTGAAATTCGACTTCAAATGAGGAAGATAGACTTTGAAAATTTTCAATTATCACAATGTGACAGTTGACCTCAATGGGCTTCAATGGATGTTATTCGATGATATCTGACAAAGTTAGATGCGAACTTACTCAAATATATAAGAAATGTTGAAATTCGACTTCAAATGAGGAAGATAGATTTTGAAAATTTTCAATTATCACAAAGTGACAGTTGACCTCAATGGGCTTCAATGGATGTTATTCGATGATATCTGACAAAGTTAGATGCAAACTCACTCAAATATATAAGAAATGTTGAAATTCGACTTCAAATGAGGAAGATAGACTTTGAAAATTTTCAATTATCACAAAGTGACAGTTGACCTCAATGGGCTTCAATGGATGTTATTCGATGATATCTGACAAAGTTAGATGCAAACTCACTCAAATATATAAGAAATGTTGAAATTCGACTTCAAATGAGGAAGATAGACTTTGAAAATTTTCAATTATCACAAAGTGACAGTTGACCTCAATGGGCTTCAATGGATGTTATTCGATGATATCTGACGAAGTTAGATGCAAACTCACTCAAATATATAAGAAATGTTGAAATTCGACTTCAAATGAGGAAGATAGACTTTGAAAATTTTCAATTATCACAAAGTGACAGTTGACCTCAATGGGCTTCAATGGATGTTATTCGATGATATCTGACAAAGTTAGATGCAAACTCACTCAAATATATAAGAAATGTTGAAATTCGACTTCAAATGAGGAAGATAGACTTTGAAAATTTTCAATTATCACAATGTGACAGTTGACCTCAATGGGCTTCAATGGATGTTATTCGATGATATCTGACAAAGTTAGATGCGAACTTACTCAAATATATAAGAAATGTTGAAATTCGACTTCAAATGAGGAAGATAGATTTTGAAAATTTTCAATTATCACAAAGTGACAGTTGACCTCAATGGGCTTCAATGGATGTTATTCGATGATATCTGACAAAGTTAGATGCAAACTCACTCAAATATATAAGAAATGTTGAAATTCGACTTCAAATGAGGAAGATAGACTTTGAAAATTTTCAATTATCACAAAGTGACAGTTGACCTCAATGGGCTTCAATGGATGTTATTCGATGATATCTGACAAAGTTAGATGCGAACTCACTCAAATATATAAGAAATGTTGAAATTCGACTTCAAATGAGGAAGATAGACTTTGAAAATTTTCAATTAACACAAAGTGACAGTTGACTTCAATGGGCTTCAATGGATGTTTTTCGATGATATCTTACAAAGTTAGATGCAAACTCACTCCAATATATAAGAAATGTTGAAATTCGACTTCAAATGAGGAAGATAGATTTTGAAAATTTTCAATTATCACAAAGTGACAGTTGACCTCAATGGGCTTCAATGGATGTTATTCGATGATATTTGACAAAGTTAGATGCGAACTTACTCAAATATATAAGAAATGTTGAAATTCGACTTCAAATGAGGAAGATAGACTTTGAAAATTTTCAATTAACACAAAGTGACAGTTGACCTCAATGGGCTTCAATGGATGTTATTCGATGATATCTGACGAAGTTAGATGCAAACTCACTCAAATATATAAGAAATGTTGAAATTCGACTTCAAATGAGGAAGATAGACTTTGAAAATTTTCAATTATCACAAAGTGACAGTTGACCTCAATGGGCTTCAATGGATGTTATTCGATGATATCTGACAAAGTTAGATGCAAACTCACTCAAATATATAAGAAATGTTGAAATTCGACTTCAAATGAGGAAGATAGACTTTGAAAATTTTCAATTATCACAAAGTGACAGTTGACCTCAATGGGCTTCAATGGATGTTATTCGATGATATCTGACAAAGTTAGATGCAAACTCACTCAAATATATAAGAAATGTTGAAATTCGACTTCAAATGAGGAAGATAGACTTTGAAAATTTTCAATTATCACAATGTGACAGTTGACCTCAATGGGCTTCAATGGATGTTATTCGATGATATCTGACAAAGTTAGATGCGAACTTACTCAAATATATAAGAAATGTTGAAATTCGACTTCAAATGAGGAAGATAGATTTTGAAAATTTTCAATTATCACAAAGTGACAGTTGACCTCAATGGGCTTCAATGGATGTTATTCGATGATATCTGACAAAGTTAGATGCAAACTCACTCAAATATATAAGAAATGTTGAAATTCGACTTCAAATGAGGAAGATAGACTTTGAAAATTTTCAATTAACACAAAGTGACAGTTGACCTCAATGGGCTTGAATGGATGTTATTCGATGATATCTGAGAAAGTTAGATGCAAACTCACTCAAATATATAAGAAATGTTGAAATTCGACTTCAAATGAGGAAGATAGACTTTGAAAATTTTCAATTATCACAAAGTGACAGTTGACCTCAATGGGCTTCAATGGATGTTATTCGATGATATCTGACAAAGTTAGATGCGAACTCACTCAAATATATAAGAAATGTTGAAATTCGACTTCAAATGAGGAAGATAGACTTTGAAAATTTTCAATTAACACAAAGTGACAGTTGACTTCAATGGGCTTCAATGGATGTTTTTCGATGATATCTAACAAAGTTAGATGCAAACTCACTCAAATATATAAGAAATGTTGAAATTCGACTTCAAATGAGGAAGACAGACTTTGAAAATTTTCAATTATCACAAAGTGACAGTTGACTTCAATGGGCTTCAATGGATGTTTTTCGATGATATCTGACAAAGTTAGATGCAAACTCACTCAAATATATAAGAAATGTTGAAATTCGACTTCAAATGAGGAAGATAGACTTTGAAAATTTTCTATTATCACAAAGTGACAGTTGACCTCAATGGGCTTCAATGGATGTTATTCGATGATATCTGACAAAGTTAGATGCGAACTTACTCAAATATATAAGAAATGTTGAAATTCGACTTCAAATGAGGAAGATAGATTTTGAAAATTTTCAATTATCACAAAGTGACAGTTGACCTCAATGGGCTTCAATGGATGTTATTCGATGATATCTGACAAAGTTAGATGCAAACTCACTCAAATATATAAGAAATGTTGAAATTCGACTTCAAATGAGGAAGATAGACTTTGAAAATTTTCAATTATCACAAAGTGACAGTTGACCTCAATGGGCTTCAATGGATGTTATTCGATGATATCTGACAAAGTTAGATGCAAACTCACTCAAATATATAAGAAATGTTGAAATTCGACTTCAAATGAGGAAGATAGACTTTGAAAATTTTCAATTATCACAAAGTGACAGTTGACCTCAATGGGCTTCAATGGAAGTTATTCGATGATATCTGACAAAGTTAGATGCGAACTTACTCAAATATATAAGAAATGTTGAAATTCGACTTGAAATGAGGAAGATAGATTTTGAAAATTTTCAATTATCACAAAGTGACAGTTGACCTCAATGGGCTTCAATGGATGTTATTCGATGATATCTGACAAAGTTAGATGCAAACTCACTCAAATATATAAGAAATGTTGAAATTCGACTTCAAATGAGGAAGATAGACTTTGAAAATTTTCAATTATCACAAAGTGACAGTTGACCTCAATGGGCTTCAATGGATGTTATTCGATGATATCTGACAAAGTTAGATGCAAACTCACTCAAATATATAAGAAATGTTGAAATTCGACTTCAAATGAGGAAGATAGACTTTGAAAATTTTCAATTATCACAAAGTGACAGTTGACCTCAATGGGCTTCAATGGATGTTATTCGATGATATCTGACAAAGTTAGATGCGAACTCACTCAAATATATAAGAAATGTTGAAATTCGACTTCAAATGAGGAAGATAGACTTTGAAAATTTTCAATTATCACAAAGTGACAGTTGACCTCAATGGGCTTCAATGGATGTTATTCGATGATATCTGACAAAGTTAGATGCGAACTTACTCAAATATATAAGAAATGTTGAAATTCGACTTGAAATGAGGAAGATAGACTTTGAAAATTTTCAATTAACACAAAGTGACAGTTGACTTCAATGGGCTTCAATGGATGTTATTCGATGATATCTGACAAAGTTAGATGCAAACTCACTCAAATATATAAGAAATGTTGAAATTCGACTTCAAATGAGGAAGATAGACTTTGAAAATTTTCAATTAACACAAAGTGACAGTTGACTTCAATGGGCTTCAATGGATGTTATTCGATGATAACTGACAAAGTTAGATGCGAACTCACTCAAATATATAAGAAATGTTGAAATGCGACTTCAAATGAGGAAGATAGACTTTGAAAATTTTCAATTAACACAAAGTGACAGTTGACTTCAATGGGCTTCAATGGATGTTTTTCGATGATATCTGACAAAGTTAGATGCAAACTCACTCAAATATATAAGAAATGTTGAAATTCGACTTCAAATGAGGAAGATAGACTTTGAAAATTTTCAATTATCACAAAGTGACAGTTGACCTCAATGGGCTTCAATGGATGTTATTCGATGATATTTGACAAAGTTAGATGCGAACTTACTCAAATATATAAGAAATGTTGAAATTCGACTTGGAATGAGGAAGATAGATTTTGAAAATTTTCAATTAACACAAAGTGACAGTTGACCTCAATGGGCTTCAATGGATGTTATTCGATGATATCTGACAATATTAGATGCAAACTCACTCAAATATATAAGAAATGTTGAAATTCGACTTCAAATGAGGAAGATAGACTTTGAAAATTTTCAATTATCACAAAGTGACAGATGACCTCAATGGGCTTCAATGGATGTTATTCGATGATATCTGACAAAGTTAGATGCGAACTCACTCAAATATATAAGAAATGTTGAAATTCGACTTCAAATGCGGAAGATAGACTTTGAAAATTTTCAATTAACACAAAGTGACAGTTGACTTCAATGGGCTTCAATTGATGTTTTTCGATGATATCTGACAAAGTTAGATGCAAACTCACTAAAATATATAAGAAATGTTGAAATTCGACTTCAAATGAGGAAGATAGACTTTGAAAATTTTCAATTATCACAAAGTGACAGTTGACCTCAATGGGCTTCAATGGATGTTATTCGATGATATCTGACAAAGTTAGATGCGAACTTACTCAAATATATAAGAAATGTTGAAATTCGACTTGAAATGAGGAAGATAGACTTTGAAAATTTTCAATTAACACAAAGTGATAGTTGACTTCAATGGGCTTCAATGGATGTTATTCGATGATATCTGACAAAGTTAGATGCGAACTTACTCAAATATATAAGAAATGTTGAAATTCGACTTGAAATGAGGAAGATAGACTTTGAAAATTTTCAATTAACACAAAGTGACAGTTGACCTCAATGGGCTTCAATGGATGTTATTCGATGATATCTGACGAAGTTAGATGCAAACTCACTCAAATATATAAGAAATGTTGAAATTCGACTTCAAATGAGGAAGATAGATTTTGAAAATTTTCAATTATCACAAAGTGACAGTTGACCTCAATGGGCTTCAATGGATGTTATTCGATGATATCTGACAAAGTTAGATGCAAACTCACTCAAATATATAAGAAATGTTGAAATTCGACTTCAAATAAGGAAGATAGACTTTGAAAATTTTCAATTATCACAAAGTGACAGTTGACCTCAATGGGCTTCAATGGATGTTATTCGATGATATCTGACAAAGTTAGATGCAAACTCACTCAAATATATAAGAAATGTTGAAATTCGACTTCAAATGAGGAAGATAGATTTTGAAAATTTTCAAGTATCACAAAGTGACAGTTGACCTCAATGGGCTTCAATGGATGTTATTCGATGATATCTGACAAAGTTAGATGCGAACTCACTCAAATATATAAGAAATGTTGAAATTCGACTTCAAATGAGGAAGATAGACTTTGAAAATTTTCAATTAACACAAAGTGACAGTTGACTTCAATGGGCTTCAATGGATGTTATTCGATGATATCTGACAAAGTTAGTTGCAAACTCATTCAAATATATAAGAAATGTTGAAATTCGACTTCAAATGAGGAAGATAGACTTTGAAAATTTTCAATTAACACAAAGTGACAGTTGACTTCAATGGGCTTCAATGGATGTTTTTCGATGATATCTGACAAAGTTAGATGCAAACTCACTCAAATATATAAGAAATGTTGAAATTCGACTTCAAATGAGGAAGATAGACTTTGAAAATTTTCAATTATCACAAAGTGACAGTTGACCTCAATGGGCTTCAATGGATGTTATTCGATGATATTTGACAAAGTTAGATGCGAACTTACCTAAATATATAAGAAATGTTGAAATTCGACTTGAAATGAGGAAGATAGATTTTGAAAATTTTCAATTAACACAAAGTGACAGTTGACCTCAATGGGCTTCAATGGATGTTATTCGATGATATCTGACAATATTAGATGCAAACTCACTCAAATATATAAGAAATGTTGAAATTCGACTTCAAATGAGGAAGATAGACTTTGAAAATTTTCAATTATCACAAAGTGACAGTTGACCTCAATGGGCTTCAATGGATGTTATTCGATGATATCTGACAAAGTTAGATGCGAACTTACTCAAATATATAAGAAATGTTGAAATTCGACTTCAAATGAGGAAGATAGACTTTGAAAATTTTCAATTAACACAAAGTGACAGTTGACTTCAATGGGCTTCAATGGATGTTTTTCGATGATATCTGACAAAGTTAGATGCAAACTCACTCAAATATATAAGAAATGTTGAAATTCGACTTCAAATGAGGAAGATAGACTTTGAAAATTTTCAATTATCACAAAGTGACAGTTGACCTCAATGGGCTTCAATGGATGTTATTCGATGATATCTGACAAAGTTAGATGCGAACTTACTCAAATATATAAGAAATGTTGAAATTCGACTTGAAATGAGGAAGATAGACTTTGAAAATTTTCAATTAACACAAAGTGACAGTTGACTTCAATGGGCTTCAATGGATGTTATTCGATGATATCTGACAAAGTTAGATGCGAACTTACTCAAATATATAAGAAATGTTGAAATTCGACTTGAAATGAGGAAGATAGACTTTGAAAATTTTCAATTAACACAAAGTGACAGTTGAACTCAATGGGCTTCAATGGATGTTATTCGATGATATCTGACAAAGTTAGATGCAAACTCACTCAAATATATAAGAAATGTTGAAATTCGACTTCAAATGAGGAAGATAGACTTTGAAAATTTTCAATTATCACAAAGTGACAGTTGACCTCAATGGGCTTCAATGGATGTTATTCGATGATATCTGACAAAGTTAGATGCAAACTCACTCAAATATATAAGAAATGTTGAAATTCGACTTCAAATGAGGAAGATAGATTTTGAAAATTTTCAATTATCACAAAGTGACAGTTGACCTCAATGGGCTTCAATGGATGTTATTCGATGATATCTGACAAAGTTAGATGCAAACTCACTCAAATATATAAGAAATGTTGAAATTCGACTTCAAATGAGGAAGATAGACTTTGAAAATTTTCAATTATCACAAAGTGACAGTTGACCTCAATGGGCTTCAATGGATGTTATTCGATAATATCTGACAAAGTTAGATGCGAACTTACTCAAATATATAAGAAATGTTGAAATTCGACTTGAAATGAGGAAGATAGACTTTGAAAATTTTCAATTAACACAAAGTGACAGTTGACCTCAATGGGCTTCAATGGATGTTATTCGATGATATCTGACAAAGTTAGATGCAAACTCACTCAAATATATAAGAAATGTTGAAATTCGACTTCAAATGAGGAAGATAGACTTTGAAAATTTTCAATTATCACAAAGTGACAGTTGACCTCAATGGGCTTCAATGGATGTTATTCGATGATATCTGACAAAGTTAGATGCAAACTCACTCAAATATATAAGAAATGTTGAAATTCGACTTCAAATGAGGAAGATAGATTTTGAAAATTTTCAATTATCACAAAGTGACAGTTGACCTCAATGGGCTTCAATGGATGTTATTCGATGATATCTGACAAAGTTAGATGCAAACTCACTCAAATATATAAGAAATGTTGAAATTCGACTTCAAATGAGGAAGATAGACTTTGAAAATTTTCAATTATCACAAAGTGACAGTTGACCTCAATGGGCTTCAATGGATGTTACTCGATAATATCTGACAATGTTAGATGCGAACTTACTCAAATATATAAGAAATGTTGAAATTCGACTTGAAATGAGGAAGATAGACTTTGAAAATTTTCAATTAACACAAAGTGACAGTTGACCTCAATGGGCTTCAATGGATGTTTTTCGATGATATCTGACAAAGTTAGATGCAAACTCACTCAAATATATAAGAAATGTTGAAATTCGACTTCAAATGAGGAAGATAGACTTTGAAAATTTTCAATTAACACAAAGTGACAGTTGACTTCAATGGGCTTCAATGGATGTTATTCGATGATATCTGACAAAGTTAGATGCAAACTCACTCAAATATATAAGAAATGTTGAAATTCGACTTCAAATGAGGAAGATAGACTTTGAAAATTTTCAATTAACACAAAGTGCCAGTTGACTTCAATGGGCTTCAATGGATGTTATTCGATGATATCTGACAAAGTTAGATGCGAACTCACTCAAATATATGAGAAATGTTGAAATTCGACTTCAAATGAGGAAGATAGACTTTGAAAATTTTCAATTAACACAAAGTGACAGTTGACTTCAATGGGCTTCAATGGATGTTATTCGATGATATCTGACAAAGTTAGATGCAAACTCACTCAAATATATAAGAAATGTTGAAATTCGACTTCAAATGAGGAAGATAGACTTTGAAAATTTTCAATTATCACAAAGTGACAGTTGACCTCAATGGGCTTCAATGGATGTTATTCGATGATATCTGACAAAGTTAGATGCAAACTCACTCAAATATATAAGAAATGTTGAAATTCGACTTCAAATGAGGAAGATAGATTTTGAAAATTTTCAATTATCACAAAGTGACAGTTGACCTCAATGGGCTTCAATGGATGTTATTCGATGATATCTGACAAAGTTAGATGCAAACTCACTCAAATATATAAGAAATGTTGAAATTCGACTTCAAATGAGGAAGATAGACTTTGAAAATTTTCAATTATCACAAAGTGACAGTTGACCTCAATGGGCTTCAATGGATGTTATTCGATGATATCTGACAAAGTTAGATGCAAACTCACTCAAATATATAAGAAATGTTGAAATTCGACTTCAAATGAGGAAGATAGATTTTGAAAATTTTCAATTATCACAAAGTGACAGTTGACCTCAATGGGCTTCAATGGATGTTATTCGATGATATCTGACAAAGTTAGATGCAAACTCACTCAAATATATAAGAAATGTTGAAATTCGACTTCAAATGAGGAAGATAGACTTTGAAAATTTTCAATTATCACAAAGTGACAGTTGACCTCAATGGGCTTCAATGGATGTTATTCGATAATATCTGACAAAGTTAGATGCGAACTTACTCAAATATATAAGAAATGTTGAAATTCGACTTGAAATGAGGAAGAGAGACTTTGAAAATTTTCAATTAACACAAAGTGACAGTTGACCTCAATGGGCTTCAATGGATGTTTTTCGATGATATCTGACAAAGTTAGATGCAAACTCACTCAAATATATAAGAAATGTTGGAATTCGACTTCAAATGAGGAAGATAGACTTTGAAAATTTTCAATTAACACAAAGTGACAGTTGACTTCAATGGGCTTCAATGGATGTTATTCGATGATATCTGACAAAGTTAGATGCAAACTCACTCAAATATATGAGAAATGTTGAAATTCGACTTCAAATGAGGAAGATAGACTTTGAAAATTTTCAATTAACACAAAGTGACAGTTGACTTCAATGGGCTTCAATGGATGTTATTCGATGATATCTGACAAAGTTAGATGCAAACTCACTCAAATATATAAGAAATGTTGAAATTCGACTTCAAATGAGGAAGATAGACTTTGAAAATTTTCAATTATCACAAAGTGACAGTTGACCTCAATGGGCTTCAATGGATGTTATTCGATGATATCTGACAAAGTTAGATGCAAACTCACTCAAATATATAAGAAATGTTGAAATTCGACTTCAAATGAGGAAGATAGATTTTGAAAATTTTCAATTATCACAAAGTGACAGTTGACCTCAATGGGCTTCAATGGATGTTATTCGATGATATCTGACAAAGTTAGATGCAAACTCACTCAAATATATAAGAAATGTTGAAATTCGACTTCAAATGAGGAAGATAGACTTTGAAAATTTTCAATTATCACAAAGTGACAGTTGACCTCAATGGGCTTCAATGGATGTTATTCGATGATATCTGACAAAGTTAGATGCAAACTCACTCAAATATATAAGAAATGTTGAAATTCGACTTCAAATGAGGAAGATAGATTTTGAAAATTTTCAATTATCACAAAGTGACAGTTGACCTCAATGGGCTTCAATGGATGTTATTCGATGATATCTGACAAAGTTAGATGCAAACTCACTCAAATATATAAGAAATGTTGAAATTCGACTTCAAATGAGGAAGATAGACTTTGAAAATTTTCAATTATCACAAAGTGACAGTTGACCTCAATGGGCTTCAATGGATGTTATTCGATAATATCTGACAAAGTTAGATGCGAACTTACTCAAATATATAAGAAATGTTGAAATTCGACTTGAAATGAGGAAGAGAGACTTTGAAAATTTTCAATTAACACAAAGTGACAGTTGACCTCAATGGGCTTCAATGGATGTTTTTCGATGATATCTGACAAAGTTAGATGCAAACTCACTCAAATATATAAGAAATGTTGGAATTCGACTTCAAATGAGGAAGATAGACTTTGAAAATTTTCAATTAACACAAAGTGACAGTTGACTTCAATGGGCTTCAATGGATGTTATTCGATGATATCTGACAAAGTTAGATGCAAACTCACTCAAATATATAAGAAATGTTGAAATTCGACTTCAAATGAGGAAGATAGACTTTGAAAATTTTCAATTAACACAAAGTGACAGTTGACTTCAATGGGCTTCAATGGATGTTATTCGATGATATCTGACAAAGTTAGATGCGAACTCACTCAAATATATGAGAAATGTTGAAATTCGACTTCAAATGAGGAAGATAGACTTTGAAAATTTTCAATTAACACAAAGTGACAGTTGACTTCAATGGGCTTCAATGGATGTTATTCGATGATATCTGACAAAGTTAGATGCAAACTCACTCAAATATATAAGAAATGTTGAAATTCGACTTCAAATGAGGAAGATAGACTTTGAAAATTTTCAATTATCACAAAGTGACAGTTGACCTCAATGGGCTTCAATGGATGTTATTCGATGATATCTGACAAAGTTAGATGCAAACTCACTCAAATATATAAGAAATGTTGAAATTCGACTTCAAATGAGGAAGATAGATTTTGAAAATTTTCAATTATCACAAAGTGACAGTTGACCTCAATGGGCTTCAATGGATGTTATTCGATGATATCTGACAAAGTTAGATGCGAACTTACTCAAATATATAAGAAATGTTGAAATTCGACTTCAAATGAGGAAGAAAGACTTTGAAAATTTTCAATTATCACAAAGTGACAGTTGGCTTCAATGGGCTTCAATGGATGTTTTTCGATGATATCTGACAAAGTTAGAAGCAAACTCACTCAAATATATAAGAAATGTTGAAATTCGGCTTCAAATGAGGAAGATAGACTTTGAAAATTTTCAATCAACACAAAGTGACAGTTGACCTCAATGAGCTTCAATGGATGTTATTCGATGATATCTAACAAAGGTAGATGCGAACTCACTCAAATATATAAGAAATGTTGAAATTCGACTTCAAATGAGGAAGATAGACTTTGAAAATTTTCAATTAACACAAAGTGACAGTTGACTTCAATGGGCTTCAATGGATGTTATTCGATGATATCTGACAAAGTTAGATGCAAACTCACTCAAATATATAAGAAATGTTGAAATTCGACTTCAAATGAGGAAGATAGACTTTGAAAATTTTCAATTAACACAAAGTGACAGTTGACTTCAATGGGCTTCAATGAATGTTATTCGATGATATCTGACAAAGTTAGATGCGAACTCACTCAAATATATAAGAAATGTTGAAATTCGACTTCAAATGAGGAAGATAGACTTTGAAAATTTTCAATTAACACAAAGTGACAGTTGACTTCAATGGGCTTCAATGGATGTTATTCGATGATATCTGACAAAGTTAGATGCAAACTCACTCAAATATATAAGAAATGTTGAAATTCGACTTCAAATGAGGAAGATAGACTTTGAAAATTTTCAATTAACACAAAGTGACAGTTGACTTCAATGGGCTTCAATGGATGTTTTTCGATGATATCTGGCACAGTTAGATGCAAACTCACTCAAATATATAAGAAATGTTGAAATTCGACTTCAAACGAGGAAGATAGACTTTGAAAATTTTCAATTATCACAAAGTGACAGTTGACCTCAATGGGCTTCAATGGATGTTATTCGATGATATCTGACAAAGTTAGATGCAAACTCACTCAAATATATAAGAAATGTTGAAATTCGACTTCAAATGAGGAAGATAGACTTTGAAAATTTTCAATTAACACAAAGTGACAGTTGACTTCAATGGGCTTCAATGGATGTTTTTCGATGATATCTGACAAAGTTAGATGCGAACTCACTCAAATATATAAGAAATGTTGAAATTCGACTTCAAATGAGGAAGATAGACTTTGAAAATTTTCAATTAACACAAAGTGACAGTTGACTTCAATGGGCTTCAATGGATGTTTTTCGATGATATCTGACAAAGTTAGATGCAAACTCACTCAAATATATAAGAAATGTTGAAATTCGACTTCAAATGAGGAAGATAGACTTTGAAAATTTTCAATTAACACAAAGTGACAGTTGACTTCAATGGGCTTCAATGGATGTTATTCGATGATATCTGACAAAATTAGATGCAAACTCACTCAAATATATAAGAAATGTTGAAATTCGACTTCAAATGAGGAAGATAGACTTTGAAAATTTTCAATTAACACAAAGTGACAGTTGACTTCAATGGGCTTCAATGAATGTTATTCAATGATATCTGACAAAGTTAGATGCGAACTCACTCAAATATATAAGAAATGTTGAAATTCGACTTCAAATGAGGAAGATAGACTTTGAAAATTTTCAATTAACACAAAGTGACAGTTGACTTCAATGGGCTTCAATGGATGTTATTCGATGATATCTGACAAAGTTAGATGCAAACTCACTCAAATATATAAGAAATGTTGAAATTCGACTTCAAATGAGGAAGATAGACTTTGAAAATTTTCAATTAACACAAAGTGACAGTTGACTTCAATGGGCTTCAATGGATGTTTTTCGATGATATCTGGCACAGTTAGATGCAAACTCACTCAAATATATAAGAAATGTTGAAATTCGACTTCAAACGAGGAAGATAGACTTTGAAAATTTTCAATTATCACAAAGTGACAGTTGACCTCAATGGGCTTCAATGGATGTTATTCGATGATATCTGACAAAGTTAGATGCAAACTCACTCAAATATATAAGAAATGTTGAAATTCGACTTCAAATGAGGAAGATAGACTTTGAAAATTTTCAATTAACACAAAGTGACAGTTGACTTCAATGGGCTTCAATGGATGTTTTTCGATGATATCTGACAAAGTTAGATGCGAACTCACTCAAATATATAAGAAATGTTGAAATTCGACTTCAAATGAGGAAGATAGACTTTGAAAATTTTCAATTAACACAAAGTGACAGTTGACTTCAATGGGCTTCAATGGATGTTTTTCGATGATATCTGACAAAGTTAGATGCAAACTCACTCAAATATATAAGAAATGTTGAAATTCGACTTCAAATGAGGAAGATAGACTTTGAAAATTTTCAATTATCACAAAGTGACAGTTGACCTCAATGGGCTTCAATGGATGTTATTCGATGATATCTGACAAAGTTAGATGCGAACTCACTCAAATATATAAGAAATGTTGAAATTCGACTTCAAATGAGGAAGATAGACTTTGAAAATTTTCAATTAACACAAAGTGACAGTTGACTTCAATGGGCTTCAATGGATGTTAATCGACGATATCTGACAGAGTTAGATGCGATTTCACTCAAATATATAAGAAATGTTGAAATTCGACTTCAAATGAGGAAGATAGACTTTGAAAATTTTCAATTAACACAAAGTGACAGTTGACTTCAATGGGCTTCAATGGATGTTTTTCGATGATATCTGACAAAGTTAGATGCGAACTTACTCAAATATATAAGAAATGTTGAAATTCGACTTCAAATGCGGAAGATAGACTTTGAAAATTTTCAATTAACACAAAGTGACAGTTGACTTCAATGGGCTTCAATTGATGTTTTTCGATGATATCTGACAAAGTTAGATGCAAACTCACTCAAATATATAAGAAATGTTGAAATTCGACTTCAAATGAGGAAGATAGACTTTGAAAATTTTCAATTATCACAAAGTGACAGTTGACCTCAATGGGCTTCAATGGATGTTATTCGATGATATCTGACAAAGTTAGATGCGAACTTACTCAAATATATAAGGAATGTTGAAATTCGACTTGAAATGAGGAAGATAGACTTTGAAAATTTTCAATTAACACAAAGTGACAGTTGACTTCAATGGGCTTCAATGGATGTTATTCGATGATATCTGACAAAGTTAGATGCGAACTTACTCAAATATATAAGAAATGTTGAAATTCGACTTGAAATGAGGAAGATAGACTTTGAAAATTTTCAATTAACACAAAGTGACAGTTGACCTCAATGGGCTTCAATGGATGTTATTCGATGATATCTGACAAAGTTAGATGCAAACTCACTCAAATATATAAGAAATGTTGAAATTCGACTTCAAATGAGGAAGATAGACTTTGAAAATTTTCAATTATCACAAAGTGACAGTTGACCTCAATGGGCTTCAATGGATGTTATTCGATGATATCTGACAAAGTTAGATGCAAACTCACTCAAATATATAAGAAATGTTGAAATTCGACTTCAAATGAGGAAGATAGATTTTGAAAATTTTCAATTATCACAAAGTGACAGTTGACCTCAATGGGCTTCAATGGATGTTATTCGATGATATCTGACAAAGTTAGATGCAAACTCACTCAAATATATAAGAAATGTTGAAATTCGACTTCAAATGAGGAAGATAGACTTTGAAAATTTTCAATTATCACAAAGTGACAGTTGACCTCAATGGGCTTCAATGGATGTTATTCGATGATATCTGACAAAGTTAGATGCAAACTCACTCAAATATATAAGAAATGTTGAAATTCGACTTCAAATGAGGAAGATAGATTTTGAAAATTTTCAATTATCACAAAGTGACAGTTGACCTCAATGGGCTTCAATGGATGTTATTCGATGATATCTGACAAAGTTAGATGCGAACTCACTCAAATATATAAGAAATGTTGAAATTCGACTTCAAATGAGGAAGATAGACTTTGAAAATTTTCAATTAACACAAAGTGACAGTTGACTTCAATGGGCTTCAATGGATGTTATTCGATGATATCTGACAAAGTTAGATGCAAACTCACTCAAATATATAAGAAATGTTGAAATTCGACTTCAAATGAGGAAGATAGACTTTGAAAATTTTCAATTATCACAAAGTGACAGTTGACCTCAATGGGCTTCAATGGATGTTATTCGATGATATCTGACAAAGTTAGATGCGAACTTCCTCAAATATATAAGAAATGTTGAAATTCGACTTCAAATGAGGAAGATAGACTTTGAAAATTTTTAATTAACACAAAGTGACAGTTGACTTCAATGGGCTTCAATGGATATTTTTCGATGATATCTGACAAAGTTAGATGCAAACTCACTCAAATATATAAGAAATGTTGAAATTCGACTTCAAATGAGGAAGATAGACTTTGAAAATTTTCAATTATCACAAAGTGACAGTTGACCTCAATGGGCTTCAATGGATGTTATTCGATGATATCTGACAAAGTTAGATGCGAACTTACTCAAATATATAAGAAATGTTGAAATTCGACTTGAAATGAGGAAGATAGACTTTGAAAATTTTCAATTAACACAAAGTGACAGTTGACTTCAATGGGCTTCAATGGATGTTATTCGATGATATCTGACAAAGTTAGATGCGAACTTACTCAAATATATAAGAAATGTTGAAATTCGACTTGAAATGAGGAAGATAGACTTTGAAAATTTTCAATTAACACAAAGTGACAGTTGACCTCAATGGGCTTCAATGGATGTTATTCGATGATATCTGACAAAGTTAGATGCAAACTCACTCAAATATATAAGAAATGTTGAAATTCGACTTCAAATGAGGAAGATAGACTTTGAAAATTTTCAATTATCACAAAGTGACAGTTGACCTCAATGGGCTTCAATGGATGTTATTCGATGATATCTGACAAAGTTAGATGCAAACTCACTCAAATATATAAGAAATGTTGAAATTCGACTTCAAATGAGGAAGATAGATTTTGAAAATTTTCAATTATCACAAAGTGACAGTTGACCTCAATGGGCTTCAATGGATGTTATTCGATGATATCTGACAAAGTTAGATGCAAACTCACTCAAATATATAAGAAATGTTGAAATTCGACTTCAAATGAGGAAGATAGACTTTGAAAATTTTCAATTATCACAAAGTGACAGTTGACCTCAATGGGCTTCAATGGATATTATTCGATGATATCTGACAAAGTTAGATGCAAACTCACTCAAATATATAAGAAATGTTGAAATTCGACTTCAAATGAGGAAGATAGATTTTGAAAATTTTCAATTATCACAAAGTGACAGTTGACCTCAATGGGCTTCAATGGATGTTATTCGATGATATCTGACAAAGTTAGATGCAAACTCACTCAAATATATAAGAAATGTTGAGATTCGACTTCAAATGAGGAAGATAGACTTTGAAAATTTTCAATTATCACAAAGTGACAGTTAACCTCAATGGGCTTCAATGGATGTTATTCGATAATATCTGACAAAGTTAGATGCGAACTTACTCAAATATATAAGAAATGTTGAAATTCGACTTGAAATGAGGAAGATAGACTTTGAAAATTTTCAATTAACACAAAGTGACAGTTGACCTCAATGGGCTTCAATGGATGTTCTTCGATGATATCTGACAAAGTTAGATGCAAACTCACTCAAATATATAAGAAATGTTGAAATTCGACTTCAAATGAGGAAGATAGACTTTGAAAATTTTCAATTAACACAAAGTGACAGTTGACTTCAATGGGCTTCAATGGATGTTATTCGATGATATCTGACAAAGTTAGATGCAAACTCACTCAAATATATAAGAAATGTTGAAATTCGACTTCAAATGAGGAAGATAGACTTTGAAAATTTTCAATTATCACAAAGTGACAGTTGACCTCAATGGGCTTCAATGGATGTTATTCGATGATATCTGACAAAGTTAGATGCAAACTCACTCAAATATATAAGAAATGTTGAAATTCGACTTCAAATGAGGAAGATAGACTTTGAAAATTTTCAATTATCACAAAGTGACAGTTGACCTCAATGGGCTTCAATGGATGTTATTCGATGATATCTGACAAAGTTAGATGCAAACTCACTCAAATATATAAGAAATGTTGAAATTCGACTTCAAATGAGGAAGATAGATTTTGAAAATTTTCAATTATCACAAAGTGACAGTTGACCTCAATGGGCTTCAATGGATGTTATTCGATGATATCTGACAAAGTTAGATGCAAACTCACTCAAATATATAAGAAATGTTGAAATTCGACTTCAAATGAGGAAGATAGATTTTGAAAATTTTCAATTATCACAAAGTGACAGTTGACCTCAATGGGCTTCAATGGATGTTATTCGATGATATCTGACAAAGTTAGATGCAAACTCACTCAAATATATAAGAAATGTTGAAATTCGACTTCAAATGAGGAAGATAGACTTTGAAAATT
Source organism: Diorhabda sublineata (assembly GCF_026230105.1). Classification (NCBI taxonomy): domain Eukaryota; kingdom Metazoa; phylum Arthropoda; class Insecta; order Coleoptera; family Chrysomelidae; genus Diorhabda; species Diorhabda sublineata. The sequence continues at coordinate 191,674 of NW_026614256.1, forward strand.
TTCAATTATCACAAAGTGACAGTTGACCTCAATGGGCTTCAATGGATGTTATTCGATGATATCTGACAAAGTTAGATGCAAACTCACTCAAATATATAAGAAATGTTGAAATTCGACTTCAAATGAGGAAGATAGATTTTGAAAATTTTCAATTATCACAAAGTGACAGTTGACCTCAATGGGCTTCAATGGATGTTATTCGATGATATCTGACAAAGTTAGATGCGAACTCACTCAAATATATAAGAAATGTTGAAATTCGACTTCAAATGAGGAAGATAGACTTTGAAAATTTTCAATTAACACAAAGTGACAGTTGACTTCAATGGGCTTCAATGGATGTTATTCGATGATATCTGACAAAGTTAGATGCAAACTCACTCAAATATATAAGAAATGTTGAAATTCGACTTCAAATGAGGAAGATAGACTTTGAAAATTTTCAATTATCACAAAGTGACAGTTGACCTCAATGGGCTTCAATGGATGTTATTCGATGATATCTGACAAAGTTAGATGCGAACTTCCTCAAATATATAAGAAATGTTGAAATTCGACTTCAAATGAGGAAGATAGACTTTGAAAATTTTCAATTAACACAAAGTGACAGTTGACTTCAATGGGCTTCAATGGATATTTTTCGATGATATCTGACAAAGTTAGATGCAAACTCACTCAAATATATAAGAAATGTTGAAATTCGACTTCAAATGAGGAAGATAGACTTTGAAAATTTTCAATTATCACAAAGTGACAGTTGACCTCAATGGGCTTCAATGGATGTTATTCGATGATATCTGACAAAGTTAGATGCGAACTTACTCAAATATATAAGAAATGTTGAAATTCGACTTGAAATGAGGAAGATAGACTTTGAAAATTTTCAATTAACACAAAGTGACAGTTGACTTCAATGGGCTTCAATGGATGTTATTCGATGATATCTGACAAAGTTAGATGCGAACTTACTCAAATATATAAGAAATGTTGAAATTCGACTTGAAATGAGGAAGATAGACTTTGAAAATTTTCAATTAACACAAAGTGACAGTTGACCTCAATGGGCTTCAATGGATGTTATTCGATGATATCTGACAAAGTTAGATGCAAACTCACTCAAATATATAAGAAATGTTGAAATTCGACTTCAAATGAGGAAGATAGACTTTGAAAATTTTCAATTATCACAAAGTGACAGTTGACCTCAATGGGCTTCAATGGATGTTATTCGATGATATCTGACAAAGTTAGATGCAAACTCACTCAAATATATAAGAAATGTTGAAATTCGACTTCAAATGAGGAAGATAGATTTTGAAAATTTTCAATTATCACAAAGTGACAGTTGACCTCAATGGGCTTCAATGGATGTTATTCGATGATATCTGACAAAGTTAGATGCAAACTCACTCAAATATATAAGAAATGTTGAAATTCGACTTCAAATGAGGAAGATAGACTTTGAAAATTTTCAATTATCACAAAGTGACAGTTGACCTCAATGGGCTTCAATGGATATTATTCGATGATATCTGACAAAGTTAGATGCAAACTCACTCAAATATATAAGAAATGTTGAAATTCGACTTCAAATGAGGAAGATAGATTTTGAAAATTTTCAATTATCACAAAGTGACAGTTGACCTCAATGGGCTTCAATGGATGTTATTCGATGATATCTGACAAAGTTAGATGCAAACTCACTCAAATATATAAGAAATGTTGAGATTCGACTTCAAATGAGGAAGATAGACTTTGAAAATTTTCAATTATCACAAAGTGACAGTTAACCTCAATGGGCTTCAATGGATGTTATTCTATAATATCTGACAAAGTTAGATGCGAACTTACTCAAATATATAAGAAATGTTGAAATTCGACTTGAAATGAGGAAGATAGACTTTGAAAATTTTCAATTAACACAAAGTGACAGTTGACCTCAATGGGCTTCAATGGATGTTCTTCGATGATATCTGACAAAGTTAGATGCAAACTCACTCAAATATATAAGAAATGTTGAAATTCGACTTCAAATGAGGAAGATAGACTTTGAAAATTTTCAATTAACACAAAGTGACAGTTGACTTCAATGGGCTTCAATGGATGTTATTCGATGATATCTGACAGAGTTAGATGCAAACTCACTCAAATATATAAGAAATGTTGAAGTTCGACTTCAAATGAGGAAGATAGACTTTGAAAATTTTCAATTAACACAAAGTGACAGTTGACTTCAATGGGCTTCAATGGATGTTATTCGATGATATCTGACAAAGTTAGATGCGAACTCACTCAAATATATAAGAAATGTTGAAATTCGACTTCAAATGAGGAAGATAGACTTTGAAAATTTTCAATTAACACAAAGTGACAGTTGACCTCAATGGGCTTCAATGGATGTTTTTCGATGATATCTGACAAAGTTAGAAGCAAACTCACTCAAATATATAAGAAATGTTGAAATTCGACTTCAAATGAGGAAGATAGACTTTGAAAATTTTCAATCAACACAAAGTGACAGTTGACCTCAATGAGCTTCAATGGATGTTATTCGATGATATCTAACAAAGGTAGATGCGAACTCACTCAAATATATAAGAAATGTTGAAATTCGACTTCAAATGAGGAAGATAGACTTTGAAAATTTTCAATTAACACAAAGTGACAGTTGACTTCAATGGGCTTCAATGGATGTTATTCGATGATAACTGACAAAGTTAGATGCGAACTCACTCAAATATATAAGAAATGTTGAAATTCGACTTCAAATGAGGAAGATAGACTTTGAAAATTTTCAATTATCACAAAGTGACAGTTGACCTCAATGGGCTTCAATGGATGTTATTCGATGATATCTGACAAAGTTAGATGCAAACTCACTCAAATATATAAGAAATGTTGAAATTCGACTTCAAATGAGGAAGATAGACTTTGAAAATTTTCAATTAACACAAAGTGACAGTTGACTTCAATGGGCTTCAATGGATGTTATTCGATGATAACTGACAAAGTTAGATGCGAACTCACTCAAATATATAAGAAATGTTGAAATTCGACTTCAAATGAGGAAGATAGACTTTGAAAATTTTCAATTAACACAAAGTGACAGTTGACTTCAATGGGCTTCAATGGATGTTTTTCGATGATATCTGAGAAAGTTAGATGCAAACTCACTCAAATATATAAGAAATGTTGAAATTCGACTTCAAATGAGGAAGATAGACTTTGAAAATTTTCAATTATCACAAAGTGACAGTTGACCTCAATGGGCTTCAATGGATGTTATTCGATGATATTTGACAAAGTTAGATGCGAACTTACCTAAATATATAAGAAATGTTGAAATTCGACTTGAAATGAGGAAGATAGATTTTGAAAATTTTCAATTAACACAAAGTGACAGTTGACCTCAATGGGCTTCAATGGATGTTATTCGATGATATCTGACAATATTAGATGCAAACTCACTCAAATATATAAGAAATGTTGAAATTCGACTTCAAATGAGGAAGATAGACTTTGAAAATTTTCAATTATCACAAAGTGACAGTTGACCTCAATGGGCTTCAATGGATGTTATTCGATGATATCTGACAAAGTTAGATGCGAACTTACTCAAATATATAAGAAATGTTGAAATTCGACTTCAAATGAGGAAGATAGACTTTGAAAATTTTCAATTAACACAAAGTGACAGTTGACTTCAATGGGCTTCAATGGATGTTTTTCGATGATATCTGACAAAGTTAGATGCAAACTCACTCAAATATATAAGAAATGTTGAAATTCGACTTCAAATGAGGAAGATAGACTTTGAAAATTTTCAATTATCACAAAGTGACAGTTGACCTCAATGGGCTTCAATGGATGTTATTCGACGATATCTGACAAAGTTAGGTGCGAACTTACTCAAATATATAAGAAATGTTGAAATTCGACTTGAAATGAGGAAGATAGACTTTGAAAATTTTCAATTAACACAAAGTGACAGTTGACTTCAATGGGCTTCAATGGATGTTATTCGATGATATCTGACAAAGTTAGATGCGAACTTACTCAAATATATAAGAAATGTTGAAATTCGACTTGAAATGAGGAAGATAGACTTTGAAAATTTTCAATTAACACAAAGTGACAGTTGACTTCAATGGGCTTCAATGGATGTTTTTCGATGATATCTGACAAAGTTAGATGCAAACTCACTCAAATATATAAGAAATGTTGCAATTCGACTTGAAATGAGGAAGATAGACTTTGAAAATTTTCAATTATCACAAAGTGACAGTTGACCTCAATGGGCTTCAATGGATGTTATTCGATGATATCTGACAAAGTTAGATGCAAACTCACTCAAATATATAAGAAATGTTGAAATTCGATTTCAAATGAGGAAGATAGATTTTGAAAATTTTCAATTATCACAAAGTGACAGTTGACCTCAATGGGCTTCAATGGTTGTTATTCGATGATATCTGACAAAGTTAGATGCAAACTCACTCAAATATATAAGAAATGTTGAGATTCGACTTCAAATGAGGAAGATAGACTTTGAAAATTTTCAATTATCACAAAGTGACAGTTGACCTCAATGGGCTTCAATGGATGTTATTCGATAATATCTGACAAAGTTAGATGCGAACTTACTCAAATATATAAGAAATGTTGAAATTCGACTTGAAATGAGGAAGATAGACTTTGAAAATTTTCAATTAACACAAAGTGACAGTTGACCTCAATGGGCTTCAATGGATGTTTTTCGATGATATCTGACAAAGTTAGATGCAAACTCACTCAAATATATAAGAAATGTTGAAATTCGACTTCAAATGAGGAAGATAGACTTTGAAAATTTTCAATTAACACAAAGTGACAGTTGACTTCAATGGGCTTCAATGGATGTTATTCGATGATATCTGACAAAGTTAGATGCAAACTCACTCAAATATATAAGAAATGTTGAAATTCGACTTCAAATGAGGAAGATAGACTTTGAAAATTTTCAATTAACACAAAGTGACAGTTGACTTCAATGGGCTTCAATGGATGTTATTCGATGACATCTGACAAAGTTAGATGCGAACTCACTCAAATATATAAGAAATGTTGAAATTCGACTTCAAATGAGGAAGATAGACTTTGAAAATTTTCAATTAACACAAAGTGACAGTTGACTTCAATGGGCTTCAATGGATGTTATTCGATGATATCTGACAAAGTTAGATGCAAACTCACTCAAATATATAAGAAATGTTGAAATTCGACTTCAAATGAGGAAGATAGACTTTGAAAATTTTCAATTATCACAAAGTGACAGTTGACCTCAATGGGCTTCAATGGATGTTTTTCGATGATATCTGACAAAGTTAGAAGCAAACTCACTCAAATATATAAGAAATGTTGAAATTCGACTTCAAATGAGGAAGATAGACTTTGAAAATTTTCAATCAACACAAAGTGACAGTTGACCTCAATGAGCTTCAATGGATGTTATTCGATGATATCTAACAAAGGTAGATGCGAACTCACTCAAATATATAAGAAATGTTGAAATTCGACTTCAAATGAGGAAGATAGACTTTGAAAATTTTCAATTAACACAAAGTGACAGTTGACTTCAATGGGCTTCAATGGATGTTATTCGATGATATCTGACAAAGTTAGATGCAAACTCACTCAAATATATAAGAAATGTTGAAATTCGACTTCAAATGAGGAAGATAGACTTTGAAAATTTTCAATTAACACAAAGTGACAGTTGACTTCAATGGGCTTCAATGGATGTTATTCGATGATATCTGACAAAGTTAGATGCGAACTCACTCAAATATATAAGAAATGTTGAAATTCGACTTCAAATGAGGAAGATAGACTTTGAAAATTTTCAATTAACACAAAGTGACAGTTGACTTCAATGGGCTTCAATGGATGTTATTCGATGATATCTGACAAAGTTAGATGCAAACTCACTCAAATATATAAGGAATGTTGAAATTCGACTTCAAATGAGGAAGATAGACTTTGAAAATTTTCAATTAACACAAAGTGACAGTTGACTTCAATGGGCTTCAATGGATGTTTTTCGATGATATCTGGCAAAGTTAGATGCAAACTCACTCAAATATATAAGAAATGTTGAAATTCGACTTCAAATGAGGAAGATAGACTTTGAAAATTTTCAATTATCACAAAGTGACAGTTGACCTCAATGGGCTTCAATGGATGTTATTCGATGATATCTGACAAAGTTAGATGCAAACTCACTCAAATATATAAGAAATGTTGAAATTCGACTTCAAATGAGGAAGATAGACTTCGAAAATTTTCAATTAACACAAAGTGACAGTTGACTTCAATGGGCTTCAATGGATGTTTTTCGATGATATCTGACAAAGTTAGATGCAAACTCACTCAAATATATAAGATATGTTGAAATTCGACTTCAAATGAGGAAGATAGACTTTGAAAATTTTCAATTATCACAAAGTGACAGTTGACCTCAATGGGCTTCAATGGATGTTATTCGATGATATCTGACAAAGTTAGATGCGAACTTACTCAAATATATAAGAAATGTTGAAATTCGACTTGAAATGAGGAAGATAGACTTTGAAAATTTTCAATTAACACAAAGTGACAGTTGACCTCAATGGGCTTCAATGGATGTTATTCGATATCTGACAAAGTTAGATGCAAACTCACTCAAATATATAAGAAATGTTGAAATTCGACTTGAAATGAGGAAGATAGACTTTGAAAATTTTCAATTAACACAAAATGACAGTTGACTTCAATGGGCTTCAATGGATGTTATTCGATGATATCTGACAAAGTTAGATGCAAACTTACTCAAATATATAAGAAATGTTGAAATTCGACTTCAAATGAGGAAGATAGACTTTAAAAATTTTCAATTAACACAAAGTGACAGTTGACTTCAATGGGCTTCAATGGATGTTTTTCGATGATATCTGACAAAGTTAGATGCAAACTCACTCAAATATATAAGAAATGTTGAAATTCGACTTCAAATGAGGAAGATAGACTTTGAAAATTTTCAATTATCACAAAGTGACAGTTGACCTCAATGGGCTTCAATGGATGTTATTCGATGATATCTGACAAAGTTAGATGCGAACTTACTCAAATATATAAGAAATGTTGAAATTCGACTTGATATGAGGAAGATAGACTTTGAAAATTTTCAATTAACACAAAGTGACAGTTGACCTCAATGGGCTTCAATGGATGTTATTCGATGATATCTGACAAAGTTAGATGCGAACTCACTCAAATATATAAGAAATGTTGAAATTTGACTTCAAATGAGGAAGATAGACTTTGAAAATTTTCAATTAACACAAAGGCACAGTTGACTTCAATGGATGTTTTTCGATGATATCTGACAAAGTTAGATGCAAACTCACTCAAATATATAAGAAATGTTGAAATTCGACTTCAAATGAGGAAGATAGACTTTGAAAATTTTCAATTATCACAAAGTGACAGTTGACCTCAATGGGCTTCAATGGATGTTATTCGATGATATCTGACAAAGTTAGATGCGAACTTACTCAAATATATAAGAAATGTTGAAATACGACTTGAAATGAGGAAGATAGACTTTGAAAATTTTCAATTAACACAAAGTGACCGTTGACTTCAATGGGCTTCAATGGATGTTATTCGATGATATCTGACAAAGTTAGATGCGAACTTACTCAAATATATAAGAAATGTTGAAATTCGACTTCAAATGAGGAAGATAGACTTTGAAAATTTTCAATTATCACAAAGTGACAGTTGACCTCAATGGGCTTCAATGGATGTTATTCGATGATATCTGACAAAGTTAGATGCGAACTTACTCAAATATATAAGAAATGTTGAAATACGACTTGAAATGAGGAAGATAGACTTTGAAAATTTTCAATTAACACAAAGTGACCGTTGATTTCAATGGGCTTCAATGGATGTTATTCGATGATATCTGACAAAGTTAGATGCGAACTTACTCAAATATATAAGAAATGTTGAAATTCGACTTCAAATGAGGAAGATAGACTTTGAAAATTTTCAATTATCACAAAGTGACATTTGACCTCAATGGGCTTCAATGGATGTTATTCGATGATATCTGACAAAGTTAGATGCGAACTTACTCAAATATATAAGAAATGTTGAAATTCGACTTGAAATGAGGAAGATAGACTTTGAAAATTTTCAATTAACACAAAGTGACAGTTGACCTCAATGGGCTTCAATGGATGTTATTCGATGATATCTGACAAAGTTAGATGCGAACTTACTCAAATATATAAGAAATGTTGAAATTCGACTTGAAATGAGGAAGATAGACTTTGAAAATTTTCAATTAACACAAAGTGACAGTTGACCTCAATGGGCTTCAATGGATGTTATTCGATGATATCTGACAAAGTTAGATGCGAACTTACTCAAATATATAAGAAATGTTGAAATTCGACTTGAAATGAGGAAGATAGACTTTGAAAATTTTCAATTAACACAAAGTGACAGTTGACCTCAATGGGCTTCAATGGATGTTATTCGATGATATCTGACAAAGTTAGATGCAAACTCACTCAAATATATAAGAAATGTTGAAATTCGACTTCAAATGAGGAAGATAGACTTTGAAAATTTTCAATTATCACAAAGTGACAGTTGACCTCAATGGGCTTTAATGGATGTTATTCGATGATATCTGACAAAGTTAGATGCAAACTCACTCAAATATATAAGAAATGTTGAAATTCGACTTCAAATGAGGAAGATAGACTTTGAAAATTTTCAATTAACACAAAGTGCCAGTTGACTTCAATGGGCTTCAATGGATGTTTTTCGATGATATCTGACAAAGTTAGATGCAAACTCACTCAAATATATAAGAAATGTTGAAATTCGACTTCAAATGAGGAAGATAGATTTTGAAAATTTTCAATTATCACTAAGTGACAGTTGACCTCAATGGGCTTCAATGGATGTTATTCGATGATATCTGACAAAGTTAGATGCGAACTTACTCAAATATATAAGAAATGTTGAAATTCGTCTTCAAATGAGGAAGATAGACTTTGAAAATTTTCAATTAACACAAAATGACAGTTGACTTCAATGGGCTTCAATGGATGTTTTTCGATGATATCTGACAAAGTTAGATGCGAACTTACTCAAATATATAAGAAATGTTGAAATTCGACTTGAAATGAGGAAGATAGACTTTGAAAATTTTCAATTAACACAAAGTGACAGTTGACCTCAATGGGCTTCAATGGATGTTATTCGATGATATCTGACAAAGTTAGATGCGAACTTACTCAAATATATAAGAAATGTTGAAATTCGACTTGAAATGAGGAAGATAGACTTTGAAAATTTTCAATTAACACAAAGTGACAGTTGACCTCAATGGGCTTCAATGGATGTTATTCGATGATATCTGACAAAGTTAGATGCAAACTCACTCAAATATATAAGAAATGTTGAACTTCGACTTCAAATGAGGAAGATAGACTTTGAAAATTTTCAATTATCACAAAGTGACAGTTGACCTCAATGGGCTTTAATGGATGTTATTCGATGATATCTGACAAAGTTAGATGCGAACTTACTCAAATATATAAGAAATGTTGAAATTCGACTTGAAATGAGGAAGATAGACTTTGAAAATTTTCAATTAACACAAAGTGACAGTTGACCTCAATGGGCTTCAATGGATGTTATTCGATGATATCTGACAAAGTTAGATGCAAACTCACTCAAATATATAAGAAATGTTGAAATTCGACTTCAAATGAGGAAGATAGACTTTGAAAATTTTCAATTATCACAAAGTGACAGTTGACCTCAATGGGCTTTAATGGATGTTATTCGATGATATCTGACAAAGTTAGATGCAAACTCACTCAAATATATAAGAAATGTTGAAATTCGACTTCAAATGAGGAAGATAGACTTTGAAAATTTTCAATTAACACAAAGTGCCAGTTGACTTCAATGGGCTTCAATGGATGTTTTTCGATGATATCTGACAAAGTTAGATGCAAACTCACTCAAATATATAAGAAATGTTGAAATTCGACTTCAAATGAGGAAGATAGATTTTGAAAATTTTCAATTATCACTAAGTGACAGTTGACCTCAATGGGCTTCAATGGATGTTATTCGATGATATCTGACAAAGTTAGATGCGAACTTACTCAAATATATAAGAAATGTTGAAATTCGTCTTCAAATGAGGAAGATAGACTTTGAAAATTTTCAATTAACACAAAATGACAGTTGACTTCAATGGGCTTCAATGGATGTTTTTCGATGATATCTGACAAAGTTAGATGCGAACTTACTCAAATATATAAGAAATGTTGAAATTCGACTTGAAATGAGGAAGATAGACTTTGAAAATTTTCAATTAACACAAAGTGACAGTTGACCTCAATGGGCTTCAATGGATGTTATTCGATGATATCTGACAAAGTTAGATGCGAACTTACTCAAATATATAAGAAATGTTGAAATTCGACTTGAAATGAGGAAGATAGACTTTGAAAATTTTCAATTAACACAAAGTGACAGTTGACCTCAATGGGCTTCAATGGATGTTATTCGATGATATCTGACAAAGTTAGATGCAAACTCACTCAAATATATAAGAAATGTTGAACTTCGACTTCAAATGAGGAAGATAGACTTTGAAAATTTTCAATTATCACAAAGTGACAGTTGACCTCAATGGGCTTTAATGGATGTTATTCGATGATATCTGACAAAGTTAGATGCAAACTCACTCAAATGTATAAGAAATGTTGAAATTCGACTTCAAATGAGGAAGATAGACTTTGAAAATTTTCAATTATCACAAAGTGACAGTTGACCTCAATGGGCTTCAATGGATGTTATTCGATGATATCTGACAAAGTTAGATGCAAACTCACTCAAATATATAAGAAATGTTGAAATTCGACTTCAAATGAGGAAGATAGACTTTGAAAATTTTCAATTATCACAAAGTGACAGTTGACCTCAATGGGCTTCAATGGATGTTATTCGATGATATCTGACAAAGTTAGATGCGAACTTACTCAAATATATAAGAAATGTTGAAATACGACTTGAAATGAGGAAGATAGACTTTGAAAATTTTCAATTAACACAAAGTGACCGTTGACTTCAATGGGCTTCAATGGATGTTATTCGATGATATCTGACAAAGTTAGATGCGAACTTACTCAAATATATAAGAAATGTTGAAATTCGACTTCAAATGAGGAAGATAGACTTTGAAAATTTTCAATTATCACAAAGTGACATTTGACCTCAATGGGCTTCAATGGATGTTATTCGATGATATCTGACAAAGTTAGATGCGAACTTACTCAAATATATAAGAAATGTTGAAATTCGACTTCAAATGAGGAACATAGACTTTGAAAATTTTCAATTAACACAAAGTGACAGTTGACTTCAATGGGCTTCAATGGATGTTTTTCGATGATATCTGACAAAGTTAGATGCAAACTCACTCAAATATATAAGAAATGTTGAAATTCGACTTCAAATGAGGAAGATAGACTTTGAAAATTTTCAATTATCACAAAGTGACAGTTGACCTCAATGGGCTTCAATGGATGTTATTCGATGATATCTGACAAAGTTGGATGCGAACTTACTCAAATATATAAGAAATGTTGAAATTCGACTTCAAATGAGGAACATAGACTTTGAAAATTTTCAATTAACACAAAGTGACAGTTGACTTCAATGGGCTTCAATGGATGTTTTTCGATGATATCTGACAAAGTTAGATGCAAACTCACTCAAATATATAAGAAATGTTGAAATTCGACTTCAAATGAGGAAGATAGACTTTGAAAATTTTCAATTATCACAAAGTGACAGTTGACCTCAATGGGCTTCAATGGATGTTATTCGATGATATCTGACAAAGTTAGATGCGAACTTACTCAAATATATAAGAAATGTTGAAATTCGACTTCAAATGAGAAACATAGACTTTGAAAATTTTCAATTAACACAAAGTGACAGTTGACTTCAATGGGCTTCAATGGATGTTTTTCGATGATATCTGACAAAGTTAGATGCAAACTCACTCAAATATATAAGAAATGTTGAAATTCGACTTCAAATGAGGAAGATAGACTTTGAAAATTTTCAATTATCACAAAGTGACAGTTGACCTCAATGGGCTTCAATGGATGTTATTCGATGATATCTGACAAAGTTAGATGCGAACTTACTCAAATATATGAGAAATGTTGAAATACGACTTGAAATGAGGAAGATAGACTTTGAAAATTTTCAATTAACACAAAGTGACCGTTGACTTCAATGGGCTTCAATGGATGTTATTCGATGATATCTGACAAAGTTAGATGCGAACTTACTCAAATATATAAGAAATGTTGAAATTCGACTTCAAATGAGGAAGATAGACTTTGAAAATTTTCAATTATCACAAAGTGACATTTGACCTCAATGGGCTTCAATGGATGTTATTCGATGATATCTGACAAAGTTAGATGCGAACTTACTCAAATATATAAGAAATGTTGAAATTCGACTTGAAATGAGGAAGATAGACTTTGAAAATTTTCAATTAACACAAAGTGACAGTTGACCTCAATGGGCTTCAATGGATGTTATTCGATGATATCTGACAAAGTTAGATGCGAACTTACTCAAATATATAAGAAATGTTGAAATTCGACTTGAAATGAGGAAGATAGACTTTGAAAATTTTCAATTAACACAAAGTGACAGTTGACCTCAATGGGCTTCAATGGATCTTATTCGATGATATCTGACAAAGTTAGATGCAAACTCACTCAAATATATAAGAAATGTTGAAATTCGACTTGAAATGAGGAAGATAGACTTTGAAAATTTTCAATTAACACAAAGTGACAGTTGACCTCAATGGGCTTCAATGGATGTTATTCGATGATATCTGACAAAGTTAGATGCGAACTTACTCAAATATATAAGAAATGTTGAAATTCGACTTGAAATGAGGAAGATAGACTTTGAAAATTTTCAATTAACACAAAGTGACAGTTGACCTCAATGGGCTTCAATGGATGTTATTCGATGATATCTGACAAAGTTAGATGCAAACTCACTCAAATATATAAGAAATGTTGAAATTCGACTTCAAATGAGGAAGATAGACTTTGAAAATTTTCAATTATCACAAAGTGACAGTTGACCTCAATGGGCTTTAATGGATGTTATTCGATGATATCTGACAAAGTTAGATGCAAACTCACTCAAATATATAAGAAATGTTGAAATTCGACTCCAAATGAGGAAGATAGACTTTGAAAATTTTCAATTAACACAAAGTGCCAGTTGACTTCAATGGGCTTCAATGGATGTTTTTCGATGATATCTGACAAAGTTAGATGCAAACTCACTCAAATATATAAGAAATGTTGAAATTCGACTTCAAATGAGGAAGATAGATTTTGAAAATTTTCAATTATCACTAAGTGACAGTTGACCTCAATGGGCTTCAATGGATGTTATTCGATGATATCTGACAAAGTTAGATGCGAACTTACTCAAATATATAAGAAATGTTGAAATTCGTCTTCAAATGAGGAAGATAGACTTTGAAAATTTTCAATTAACACAAAATGACAGTTGACTTCAATGGGCTTCAATGGATGTTTTTCGATGATATCTGACAAAGTTAGATGCGAACTTACTCAAATATATAAGAAATGTTGAAATTCGACTTGAAATGAGGAAGATAGACTTTGAAAATTTTCAATTAACACAAAATGACAGTTGACTTCAATGGGCTTCAATGGATGTTTTTCGATGATATCTGACAAAGTTAGATGCGAACTTACTCAAATATATAAGAAATGTTGAAATTCGACTTGAAATGAGGAAGATAGACTTTGAAAATTTTCAATTAACACAAAGTGACAGTTGACCTCAATGGGCTTCAATGGATGTTATTCGATGATATCTGACAAAGTTAGATGCAAACTCACTCAAATATATAAGAAATGTTGAAATTCGATTTCAAATGAGGAAGATAGACTTTGAAAATTTTCAATTATCACAAAGTGACAGTTGACCTCAATGGGCTTCAATGGATGTTATTCGATGATATCTGACAAAGTTAGATGCAAACTTACTCAAATATATAAGAAATGTTGAAATTCGACTTCAAATGAGGAAGATAGACTTTGAAAATTTTCAATTAACACAAAGTGACAGTTGACTTCAATGGGCTTCAATGGATGTTATTCGATGATATCTGACAAAGTTAGATGCGAACTCACTCAAATATATAAGAAATGTTGAAATTCGACTTCAAATGAGGAAGATAGACTTTGAAAATTTTCAATTAACACAAAGTGACAGTTGACTTCAATGGGCTTCAATGGATGTTATTCGATGATATCTGACAAAGTTAGATGCGAACTCACTCAAATATATAAGAAATGTTGAAATTCGACTTCAAATGAGGAAGATAGACTTTGAAAATTCTCAATTATCACAAAGTGACAGTTGACCTCAATGGGCTTCAATGGATGTTATTCGATGATATCTGACAAAGTTAGATGCGAACTTACTCAAATATATAAGAAATGTTGAAATTCGTCTTCAAATGAGGAAGATAGACTTTGAAAATTTTCAATTAACACAAAATGACAGTTGACTTCAATGGGCTTCAATGGATGTTTTTCGATGATATCTGACAAAGTTAGATGCGAACTTACTCAAATATATAAGAAATGTTGAAATTCGACTTCAAATGAGGAAGATAGACTTTGAAAATTTTCAATTATCACAAAGTGACAGTTGACCTCAATGGGCTTCAATGGATGTTATTCGATGATATCTGACAAAGTTAGATGCAAACTTACTCAAATATATAAGAAATGTTGAAATTCGACTTCAAATGAGGAAGATAGACTTTGAAAATTTTCAATTAACACAAAGTGACAGTTGACTTCAATGGGCTTCAATGGATGTTATTCGATGATATCTGACAAAGTTAGATGCGAACTCACTCAAATATATAAGAAATGTTGAAATTCGACTTCAAATGAGGAAGATAGACTTTGAAAATTTTCAATTAACACAAAGTGACAGTTGACTTCAATGGGCTTCAATGGATGTTTTTCGATGATATCTGACAAAGTTAGATGTAAACTCACTCAAATATATAAGAAATGTTGAAATTCGACTTCAAATGAGGAAGATAGACTTTGAAAATTTTCAATTATCACAAAGTGACAGTTGACCTCAATGGGCTTCAATGGATGTTATTCGATGATATCTGACAAAGATAGATGCGAACTTACTCAAATATATAAGAAATGTTGAAATTCGACTTGAAATGAGGAAGATAGACTTTGAAAATTTTCAATTAACACAAAGTGACAGTTGACTTCAATGGGCTTCAATGGATGTTATTCGATGATATCTGACAAAGTTAGATGCAAACTCACTCAAATATATAAGAAATGTTGAGATTCGACTTCAAATGAGGAAGATAGACTTTGAAAATTTTCAATTAGCACAAAGTGACAGTTGACCTCAATGGGCTTCAATGGATGTTATTCGATGATATCTGACAAATTTAGATGCAAACTCACTCAAATATATAAGAAATGTTGAAATTCGACTTCAAATGAGGAAGATAGACTTTGAAAATTTTCAATTATCACAAAGTGACAGTTGACCTCAATGGGCTTCAATGGATGTTATTCGATGATATCTGACAAAGTTAGATGCAAACTCACTCAAATATATAAGAAATGTTGGAATTCAACTTCAAATGAGGAAGATAGACTTTGAAAATTTTCAATTATCACAAAGTGACAGTTGACCTCAATGGGCTTCAATGGATGTTATTCGATGATATCTGACAAAGTTAGATGCAAACTTACTCAAATATATAAGAAATGTTGAAATTCGACTTGAAATGAGGAAGATAGACTTTGAAAATTTTCAATTAACACAAAGTGACAGTTGACCTCAATGGGCTTCAATGGATGTTATTCGATGATATCTGACAAAGTTAGATGCAAACTCACTCAAATATATAAGAAATGTTGAAATTCGACTTCAAATGAGGAAGATAGACTTTGAAAATTTTCAATTAACACAAACTGACAGTTGACCTCAATGGGCTTCAATGGATGTTATTCGATGATATCTGACAAAGTTAGATTCGAACTTACTCAAATATATAAGAAATGTTGAAATTCGACTTCAAATGAGGAAGATAGACTTTGAAAATTTTCAATTATCACGAAGTGACAGTTGACCTCAATGGGCTTCAATGGATGTTATTCGATGATATCTGACAAAGTTAGATGCGAACTTACTCAAATATATAAGAAATGTTGAAATTCGACTTGAAATGAGGAAGATAGACTTTGAAAATTTTCAATTAACACAAAGTGACAGTTGACCTCAATGGGCTTCAATGGATGTTATTCGATGATATCTGACAAAGTTAGATGCAAACTCACTCAAATATATAAGAAATGTTGAAATTCGACTTCAAATGAGGAAGATAGACTTTGAAAATTTTCAATTATCACAAAGTGACAGTTGACCTCAATGGGCTTCAATGGATGTTATTCGATGATATCTGACAAAGTTAGATGCAAACTCACTCAAATATATAAGAAATGTTGGAATTCGACTTCAAATGAGGAAGATAGACTTTGAAAATTTTCAATTATCACAAAGTGACAGTTGACCTCAATGGGCTTCAATGGATGTTATTCGATGATATCTGACAAAGTTAGATGCGAACTTACTCAAATATATAAGAAATGTTGAAATTCGACTTGAAATGAGGAAGATAGACTTTGAAAATTTTCAATTAACACAAAGTGACAGTTGACCTCAATGGGCTTCAATGGATGTTATTCGATGATATCTGACAAAGTTAGATGCAAACTCACTCAAATATATAAGAAATGTTGAAATTCGACTTCAAATGAGGAAGATAGACTTTGAAAATTTTCAATTAACACAAACTGACAGTTGACCTCAATGGGCTTCAATGGATGTTATTCGATGATATCTGACAAAGTTAGATTCGAACTTACTCAAATATGTAAGAAATGTTGAAATTCGACTTCAAATGAGGAAGATAGACTTTGAAAATTTTCAATTATCACGAAGTGACAGTTGACCTCAATGGGCTTCAATGGATGTTATTCGATGATATCTGACAAAGTTAGATACGAACTTACTCAAATATATAAGAAATGTTGAAATTCGACTTGAAATGAGGAAGATAGACTTTGAAAATTTTCAATTAACACAAAGTGACAGTTGACTTCAATGGGCTTCAATGGATGTTATTCGATGATATCTGACAAAGTTAGATGCAAACTCACTCAAATATATAAGAAATGTTGAAATTCGACTTGAAATGAGGAAGATAGACTTTGAAAATTTTCAATTAACACAAAGTGACAGTTGACTTCAATGGGCTTCAATGGATGTTATTCGATGATATCTGACAAAGTTAGATGCGAACTTACTCAAATATATAAGAAATGTTGAAATTCGACTTCAAATGAGGAAGAGAGACTTTGAGAATTTTCAATTATCACAAAGTGACAGTTGACCTCAATGGGCTTCAATGGATGTTATTCGATGATATCTGACAAAGTTAGATGCGAACTTACTCAAATTTATAAGAAATGTTGAAATTCGACTTCAAATGAGGAACATAGACTTTGAAAATTTTCAATTAACACAAAGTGACAGTTGACTTCAATGGGCTTCAATGGATGTTATTCGATGATATCTGACAAAGTTAGATGCGAACTCACTCAAATATATAAGAAATGTTGAAATTCGACTTCAAATGAGGAAGATAGACTTTGAAAATTTTCAATTAACACAAAGTGACAGTTGACCTCAATGGGCTTCAATGGATGTTAATCGACGATATCTGACAGAGTTAGATGCGATTTCACTCAAATATATAAGAAATGTTGAAATTCGACTTCAAATGAGGAAGATAGACTTTGAAAATTTTCAATTATCACAAAGTGACAGTTGGCTTCAATGGGCTTCAATGGATGTTTTTCGATGATATCTGACAAAGTTAGACGCAAACTCACTCAAATATATAAGAAATGTTGAAATTCGACTTCAAATGAGGAAGATAGACTTTGAAAATTTTCAATTAACACAAAGTGACAGTTGACTTCAATGGGCTTCAATGGATGTTAATCGACGATATCTGACAAAGTTAGATGCGAACTTACTCAAATATATAAGAAATGTTGAAATTCGACTTCAAATGAGGAAGAAAGACTTAGAAAATTTTCAATTATCACAAAGTGACAGTTGGCTTCAATGGGCTTAAATGGATGTTTTTCGATGATATCTGACAAAGTTAGATGCGATTCCACTCAAATATATAAGAAATGTTGAAATTCGACTTCAAATGAGGAAGATAGACTTTGAAAATTTTCAATTAACACAAAGTGACAGTTGACTTCAATGGGCTTCAATGGATGTTAATCGACGATATCTGACAAAGTTAGATGCAAACTCACTCAAATATATAAGAAATGTTGAAATTCGACTTCAAATGAGGAAGATAGACTTTGAAAATTTTCAATTAACACAAAGTGACAGTTGACTTCAATGGGCTTCAATGGATGTTAATCGACGATATCTGACAACGTTAGATGCGATTCCACTCAAATATATAAGAAATGTTGAAATTCGACTTCAAATGAGGAAGATAGACTTTGAAAATTTTCAATTAACACAAAGTGACAGTTGACTTCAATGGGCTTCAATGGATGTTAATCGACGATATCTGACAAAGTTAGATGCGAACTTACTCAAATATATAAGAAATGTTGAAATTCGACTTCAAATGAGGAAGAAAGACTTTGAAAATTTTCAATTATCACAAAGTGACAGTTGGCTTCAATGGGCTTCAAAGGATGTTTTTCGATGATATCTGACAAAGTTAGACGCAAACTCACTCAAATATATAAGAAATGTTGAAATTCGACTTCAAATGAGGAAGATAGACTTTGAAAATTTTCAATTAACACAAAGTGACAGTTGACTTCAATGGGCTTCAATGGATGTTATTCGATGATATCTGACAAAGTTAGATGCAAACTCACTCAAATATATAAGAAATGTTGAGATTCGACTTCAAATGAGGAAGATAGACTTTGAAAATTTTCAATTAGCACAAAGTGACAGTTGACTTCAATGGGCTTCAATGGATGTTTTTCGATGATATCTGACAAAGTTAGATGCAAACTCACTCAAATATATAAGAAATGTTGAAATTCGACTTCAAATGAGGAAGATAGACTTTGAAAATTTTCAATTATCACAAAGTTACAGTTGACCTTAATGGGCTTCAATGGATGTTATTCGATGATATCTGACAAAGTTAGATGCGAACTTACTCAAATATATAAGAAATGTTGAAATTCGACTTGAAATGAGGAAGATAGACTTTGAAAATTTTCAATTAACACAAAGTAACAGTTGACCTCAATGGGCTTCAATGGATGTTATTCGATGATATCTGACAAATTTAGATGCAAACTCACTCAAATATATAAGAAATGTTGAAATTCGACTTCAAATGAGGAAGATAGACTTTGAAAATTTTCAATTATCACAAAGTGACAGTTGACCTCAATGGGCTTCAA
Organism: Diorhabda sublineata; assembly: GCF_026230105.1. Classification (NCBI taxonomy): domain Eukaryota; kingdom Metazoa; phylum Arthropoda; class Insecta; order Coleoptera; family Chrysomelidae; genus Diorhabda; species Diorhabda sublineata. The sequence continues at coordinate 211,401 of NW_026614256.1, forward strand.
TGGATGTTATTCGATGATATCTGACAAAGTTAGATGCAAACTCACTCAAATATATAAGAAATGTTGGAATTCGACTTCAAATGAGGAAGATAGACTTTGAAAATTTTCAATTATCACAAAGTGACAGTTGACCTCAATGGGCTTCAATGGATGTTATTCGATGATATCTGACAAAGTTAGATGCGAACTTACTCAAATATATGAGAAATGTTGAAATTCGACTTGAAATGAGGAAGATAGACTTTGAAAATTTTCAATTAACACAAAGTGACAGTTGACCTCAATGGGCTTCAATGGATGTTATTCTATGATATCTGACAAAGTTAGATGCAAACTCACTCAAATATATAAGAAATGTTGAAATTCGACTTCAAATGAGGAAGATAGACTTTGAAAATTTTCAATTAACACAAAGTGACAGTTGACTTCAATGGGCTTCAATGGATGTTATTCGATGATATCTGACAAAGTTAGATGCGAACTCACTCAAATATATAAGAAATGTTGAAATTCGACTTCAAATGAGGAAGATAGACTTTGAAAATTTTCAATTAACACAAAGTGACAGTTGACCTCAATGGGCTTCGATGGATGTTAATCGACGATATCTGACAGAGTTAGATGCGATTTCACTCAAATATATAAGAAATGTTGAAATTCGACTTCAAATGAGGAAGATAGACTTTGAAAATTTTCAATTATCACAAAGTGACAGTTGGCTTCAATGGGCTTCAATGGATGTTTTTCGATGATATCTGACAAAGTTAGATGCAAACTCACTCAAATATATAAGAAATGTTGAAATTCGACTTCAAATGAGGAAGATAGACTTTGAAAATTTTCAATTATCACAAAGTGACAGTTGGCTTCAATGGGCTTCAATGGATGTTTTTCGATGATATCTGACAAATTTAGATGCAAACTCACTCAAATATATAAGAAATGTTGAAATTCGACTTCAAATGAGGAAGATAGACTTTGAAAATTTTCAATTATCACAAAGTGACAGTTGACCTCAATGGGCTTCAATGGATGTTATTCGATGATATCTGACAAAGTTAGATGCAAACTCACTCAAATATATAAGAAATGTTGGAATTCAACTTCAAATGAGGAAGATAGACTTTGAAAATTTTCAATTATCACAAAGTGACAGTTGACCTCAATGGGCTTCAATGGATGTTATTCGATGATATCTGACAAAGTTAGATGCAAACTTACTCAAATATATAAGAAATGTTGAAATTCGACTTGAAATGAGGAAGATAGACTTTGAAAATTTTCAATTAACACAAAGTGACAGTTGACCTCAATGGGCTTCAATGGATGTTATTCGATGATATCTGACAAAGTTAGATGCAAACTCACTCAAATATATAAGAAATGTTGAAATTCGACTTCAAATGAGGAAGATAGACTTTGAAAATTTTCAATTAACACAAACTGACAGTTGACCTCAATGGGCTTCAATGGATGTTATTCGATGATATCTGACAAAGTTAGATTCGAACTTACTCAAATATATAAGAAATGTTGAAATTCGACTTCAAATGAGGAAGATAGACTTTGAAAATTTTCAATTATCACGAAGTGACAGTTGACCTCAATGGGCTTCAATGGATGTTATTCGATGATATCTGACAAAGTTAGATGCGAACTTACTCAAATATATAAGAAATGTTGAAATTCGACTTGAAATGAGGAAGATAGACTTTGAAAATTTTCAATTAACACAAAGTGACAGTTGACCTCAATGGGCTTCAATGGATGTTATTCGATGATATCTGACAAAGTTAGATGCAAACTCACTCAAATATATAAGAAATGTTGAAATTCGACTTCAAATGAGGAAGATAGACTTTGAAAATTTTCAATTATCACAAAGTGACAGTTGACCTCAATGGGCTTCAATGGATGTTATTCGATGATATCTGACAAAGTTAGATGCAAACTCACTCAAATATATAAGAAATGTTGGAATTCGACTTCAAATGAGGAAGATAGACTTTGAAAATTTTCAATTATCACAAAGTGACAGTTGACCTCAATGGGCTTCAATGGATGTTATTCGATGATATCTGACAAAGTTAGATGCGAACTTACTCAAATATATAAGAAATGTTGAAATTCGACTTGAAATGAGGAAGATAGACTTTGAAAATTTTCAATTAACACAAAGTGACAGTTGACCTCAATGGGCTTCAATGGATGTTATTCGATGATATCTGACAAAGTTAGATGCAAACTCACTCAAATATATAAGAAATGTTGAAATTCGACTTCAAATGAGGAAGATAGACTTTGAAAATTTTCAATTAACACAAACTGACAGTTGACCTCAATGGGCTTCAATGGATGTTATTCGATGATATCTGACAAAGTTAGATTCGAACTTACTCAAATATGTAAGAAATGTTGAAATTCGACTTCAAATGAGGAAGATAGACTTTGAAAATTTTCAATTATCACGAAGTGACAGTTGACCTCAATGGGCTTCAATGGATGTTATTCGATGATATCTGACAAAGTTAGATACGAACTTACTCAAATATATAAGAAATGTTGAAATTCGACTTGAAATGAGGAAGATAGACTTTGAAAATTTTCAATTAACACAAAGTGACAGTTGACTTCAATGGGCTTCAATGGATGTTATTCGATGATATCTGACAAAGTTAGATGCAAACTCACTCAAATATATAAGAAATGTTGAAATTCGACTTGAAATGAGGAAGATAGACTTTGAAAATTTTCAATTAACACAAAGTGACAGTTGACTTCAATGGGCTTCAATGGATGTTATTCGATGATATCTGACAAAGTTAGATGCGAACTTACTCAAATATATAAGAAATGTTGAAATTCGACTTCAAATGAGGAAGAGAGACTTTGAGAATTTTCAATTATCACAAAGTGACAGTTGACCTCAATGGGCTTCAATGGATGTTATTCGATGATATCTGACAAAGTTAGATGCGAACTTACTCAAATTTATAAGAAATGTTGAAATTCGACTTCAAATGAGGAACATAGACTTTGAAAATTTTCAATTAACACAAAGTGACAGTTGACTTCAATGGGCTTCAATGGATGTTATTCGATGATATCTGACAAAGTTAGATGCGAACTCACTCAAATATATAAGAAATGTTGAAATTCGACTTCAAATGAGGAAGATAGACTTTGAAAATTTTCAATTAACACAAAGTGACAGTTGACCTCAATGGGCTTCAATGGATGTTAATCGACGATATCTGACAGAGTTAGATGCGATTTCACTCAAATATATAAGAAATGTTGAAATTCGACTTCAAATGAGGAAGATAGACTTTGAAAATTTTCAATTATCACAAAGTGACAGTTGGCTTCAATGGGCTTCAATGGATGTTTTTCGATGATATCTGACAAAGTTAGACGCAAACTCACTCAAATATATAAGAAATGTTGAAATTCGACTTCAAATGAGGAAGATAGACTTTGAAAATTTTCAATTAACACAAAGTGACAGTTGACTTCAATGGGCTTCAATGGATGTTAATCGACGATATCTGACAAAGTTAGATGCGAACTTACTCAAATATATAAGAAATGTTGAAATTCGACTTCAAATGAGGAAGAAAGACTTTGAAAATTTTCAATTATCACAAAGTGACAGTTGACCTCAATGGGCTTCAATGGATGTTATTCGATGATATCTGACAAAGTTAGATGCGAACTTACTCAAATTTATAAGAAATGTTGAAATTCGACTTCAAATGAGGAACATAGACTTTGAAAATTTTCAATTAACACAAAGTGACAGTTGACTTCAATGGGCTTCAATGGATGTTATTCGATGATATCTGACAAAGTTAGATGCGAACTCACTCAAATATATAAGAAATGTTGAAATTCGACTTCAAATGAGGAAGATAGACTTTGAAAATTTTCAATTAACACAAAGTGACAGTTGACCTCAATGGGCTTCGATGGATGTTAATCGACGATATCTGACAGAGTTAGATGCGATTTCACTCAAATATATAAGAAATGTTGAAATTCGACTTCAAATGAGGAAGATAGACTTTGAAAATTTTCAATTATCACAAAGTGACAGTTGGCTTCAATGGGCTTCAATGGATGTTTTTCGATGATATCTGACAAAGTTAGATGCAAACTCACTCAAATATATAAGAAATGTTGAAATTCGACTTCAAATGAGGAAGATAGACTTTGAAAATTTTCAATTAACACAAAGTGACAGTTGACTTCAATGGGCTTCAATGGATGTTTTTCGATGATATCTGACAAAGTTAGATGCGATTCCACTCAAATATATAAGAAATGTTGAAATTCGACTTCAAATGAGGAAGATAGACTTTGAAAATTTTCAATTATCACAAAGTGACAGTTGACCTCAATGGGCTTCAATGGATGTTATTCGATGATATCTGACAAAGTTAGATGCGAACTTACTCAAATATATAAGAAATGTTGAAATTCGACTTCAAATGAGGAAGATAGACTTTGAAAATTTTCAATTATCACAAAGTGACAGTTGACCTCAATGGGCTTCAATGGATGTTATTCGATGATATCTGACAAAGTTAGATGCGAACTTACTCAAATTTATAAGAAATGTTGAAATTCGACTTCAAATGAGGAACATAGACTTTGAAAATTTTCAATTAACACAAAGTGACAGTTGACTTCAATGGGCTTCAATGGATGTTATTCGATGATATCTGACAAAGTTAGATGCGAACTCACTCAAATATATAAGAAATGTTGAAATTCGACTTCAAATGAGGAAGATAGACTTTGAAAATTTTCAATTAACACAAAGTGACAGTTGACCTCAATGGGCTTCAATGGATGTTAATCGACGATATCTGACAGAGTTAGATGCGATTTCACTCAAATATATAAGAAATGTTGAAATTCGACTTCAAATGAGGAAGATAGACTTTGAAAATTTTCAATTATCACAAAGTGACAGTTGGCTTCAATGGGCTTCAATGGATGTTTTTCGATGATATCTGACAAAGTTAGACGCAAACTCACTCAAATATATAAGAAATGTTGAAATTCGACTTCAAATGAGGAAGATAGACTTTGAAAATTTTCAATTAACACAAAGTGACAGTTGACTTCAATGGGCTTCAATGGATGTTAATCGACGATATCTGACAAAGTTAGATGCGAACTTACTCAAATATATAAGAAATGTTGAAATTCGACTTCAAATGAGGAAGAAAGACTTTGAAAATTTTCAATTATCACAAAGTGACAGTTGACCTCAATGGGCTTCAATGGATGTTTTTCGATGATATCTGACAAAGTTAGATGCAAACTCACTCAAATATATAAGAAATGTTGAAATTCGACTTCAAATGAGGAAGACAGACTTTGAAAATTTTCAATTAACACAAAGTGACAGTTGGCTTCAATGGGCTTCAATGGATGTTTTTCGATGATATCTGACAAAGTTAGATGCAAACTCACTCAAATATATAAGAAATGTTGAAATTCGACTTCAAATGAGGAAGATAGACTTTGAAAATTTTCAATTATCACAAAGTGACAGTTGACCTCAATGGGCTTCAATGGATGTTTTTCGATGATATCTGACAAAGTTAGATGCAAACTCACTCAAATATATAAGAAATGTTGAAATTCGACTTCAAATGAGGAAGATAGACTTTGAAAATTTTCAATTAACACAAAGTGACAGTTGGCTTCAATGGGCTTCAATGGATGTTTTTCGATGATATCTGACAAAGTTAGACGCAAACTCACTCAAATATATGAGAAATGTTGAAATTCGACTTCAAATGAGGAAGATAGACTTTGAAAATTTTCAATTATCACAAAGTGACAGTTGACCTCAATGGGCTTCAATGGATGTTATTCGATGATATCTGACAAAGTTAGATGCAAACTCACTCAAATATATAAGAAATGTTGAAATTCGACTTCAAATGAGGAAGATAGACTTTGAAAATTTTCAATTATCACAAAGTGACAGTTGACCTCAATGGGCTTCAATGGATGTTATTCGATGATATCTGACAAAGTTAGATGCAAACTCACTCAAATATATAAGAAATGTTGGAATTCGACTTCAAATGAGGAAGATAGACTTTGAAAATTTTCAATTATCACAAAGTGACAGTTGACCTCAATGGGCTTCAATGGATGTTATTCGATGATATCTGACAAAGTTAGATGCGAACTTACTCAAATATATGAGAAATGTTGAAATTCGACTTGAAATGAGGAAGATAGACTTTGAAAATTTTCAATTAACACAAAGTGACAGTTGACCTCAATGGGCTTCAATGGATGTTATTCGATGATATCTGACAAAGTTAGATGCAAACTCACTCAAATATATAAGAAATGTTGAAATTCGACTTCAAATGAGGAAGATAGACTTTGAAAATTTTCAATTAACACAAAGTGACAGTTGACTTCAATGGGCTTCAATGGATGTTATTCGATGATATCTGACAAAGTTAGATGCGAACTCACTCAAATATATAAGAAATGTTGAAATTCGACTTCAAATGAGGAAGATAGACTTTGAAAATTTTCAATTAACACAAAGTGACAGTTGACCTCAATGGGCTTCGATGGATGTTAATCGACGATATCTGACAGAGTTAGATGCGATTTCACTCAAATATATAAGAAATGTTGAAATTCGACTTCAAATGAGGAAGATAGACTTTGAAAATTTTCAATTATCACAAAGTGACAGTTGGCTTCAATGGGCTTCAATGGATGTTTTTCGATGATATCTGACAAAGTTAGATGCAAACTCACTCAAATATATAAGAAATGTTGAAATTCGACTTCAAATGAGGAAGATAGACTTTGAAAATTTTCAATTAACACAAAGTGACAGTTGACTTCAATGGGCTTCAATGGATGTTTTTCGATGATATCTGACAAAGTTAGATGCGATTCCACTCAAATATATAAGAAATGTTGAAATTCGACTTCAAATGAGGAAGATAGACTTTGAAAATTTTCAATTATCACAAAGTGACAGTTGACCTCAATGGGCTTCAATGGATGTTATTCGATGATATCTGACAAAGTTAGATGCGAACTTACTCAAATATATAAGAAATGTTGAAATTCGACTTCAAATGAGGAAGATAGACTTTGAAAATTTTCAATTATCACAAAGTGACAGTTGACCTCAATGGGCTTCAATGGATGTTATTCGATGATATCTGACAAAGTTAGATGCGAACTTACTCAAATTTATAAGAAATGTTGAAATTCGACTTCAAATGAGGAACATAGACTTTGAAAATTTTCAATTAACACAAAGTGACAGTTGACTTCAATGGGCTTCAATGGATGTTATTCGATGATATCTGACAAAGTTAGATGCGAACTCACTCAAATATATAAGAAATGTTGAAATTCGACTTCAAATGAGGAAGATAGACTTTGAAAATTTTCAATTAACACAAAGTGACAGTTGACCTCAATGGGCTTCAATGGATGTTAATCGACGATATCTGACAGAGTTAGATGCGATTTCACTCAAATATATAAGAAATGTTGAAATTCGACTTCAAATGAGGAAGATAGACTTTGAAAATTTTCAATTATCACAAAGTGACAGTTGGCTTCAATGGGCTTCAATGGATGTTTTTCGATGATATCTGACAAAGTTAGACGCAAACTCACTCAAATATATAAGAAATGTTGAAATTCGACTTCAAATGAGGAAGATAGACTTTGAAAATTTTCAATTAACACAAAGTGACAGTTGACTTCAATGGGCTTCAATGGATGTTAATCGACGATATCTGACAAAGTTAGATGCGAACTTACTCAAATATATAAGAAATGTTGAAATTCGACTTCAAATGAGGAAGAAAGACTTTGAAAATTTTCAATTATCACAAAGTGACAGTTGACCTCAATGGGCTTCAATGGATGTTTTTCGATGATATCTGACAAAGTTAGATGCAAACTCACTCAAATATATAAGAAATGTTGAAATTCGACTTCAAATGAGGAAGATAGACTTTGAAAATTTTCAATTAACACAAAGTGACAGTTGGCTTCAATGGGCTTCAATGGATGTTTTTCGATGATATCTGACAAAGTTAGATGCAAACTCACTCAAATATATAAGAAATGTTGAAATTCGACTTCAAATGAGGAAGATAGACTTTGAAAATTTTCAATTATCACAAAGTGACAGTTGACCTCAATGGGCTTCAATGGATGTTTTTCGATGATATCTGACAAAGTTAGATGCAAACTCACTCAAATATATAAGAAATGTTGAAATTCGACTTCAAATGAGGAAGATAGACTTTGAAAATTTTCAATTAACACAAAGTGACAGTTGGCTTCAATGGGCTTCAATGGATGTTTTTCGATGATATCTGACAAAGTTAGACGCAAACTCACTCAAATATATGAGAAATGTTGAAATTCGACTTCAAATGAGGAAGATAGACTTTGAAAATTTTCAATTATCACAAAGTGACAGTTGACCTCAATGGGCTTCAATGGATGTTATTCGATGATATCTGACAAAGTTAGATGCAAACTCACTCAAATATATAAGAAATGTTGAAATTCGACTTCAAATGAGGAAGATAGACTTTGAAAATTCTCAATTATCACAAAGTGACAGTTGAATTCAATGGGCTTCAATGGATGTTTTTCGATGATATCTGACAAAGTTAGACGCAAACTCACTCAAATATATAAGAAATGATGAAATTCGACTTCAAATGAGGAAGATAGACTTTGAAAATTTTCAATTATCACAAAGTGACAGTTGACCTCAATGGGCTTCAATGGATGTTATTCGATGATATCTGACAAAGTTAGATGCAAACTCACTCAAATATATAAGAAATGTTGAAATTCGACTTCAAATGAGGAAGATAGACTTTGAAAATTTTCAATTATCACAAAGTGACAGTTGACCTCAATGGGCTTCAATGGATGTTTTTCGATGATATCTGACAAAGTTAGATGCAAACTCACTCAAATATATAAGAAATGTTGAAATTCGACTTCAAATGAGGAAGATAGACTTTGAAAATTTTCAATTATCACAAAGTGACAGTTGACCTCAATGGGCTTCAATGGATGTTATTCGATGATATCTGACAAAGTTAGATGTAAACTCACTCAAATATATAAGAAATGTTGAAATTCGACTTCAAATGAGGAAGATAGATTTTGAAAATTTTCAATTATCACAAAGTGACAGTTGACCTCAATGGGCTTCAATGGATGTTATTCGATATCTGACAAAGTTAGATGCGAACCTACTCAAATATATAAGAAATGTTGAAATTCGACTTCAAATGAGGAAGAAAGACTTTGAAAATTTTCAATTAACACAAAGTGACAGTTGACTTCAATGGGCTTCAATGGATGTTAATCGACGATATCTGACAAAGTTACATGCAAACTCACTCAAATATATAAGAAATGTTGAAATTCGACTTCAAATGAGGAAGATAGACTTTGAAAATTTTCAATTAACACAAAGTGACAGTTGACTTCAATGGGCTTCAATGGATGTTAATCGACGATATCTGACAGAGTTAGATGCGATTCCACTCAAATATATAAGAAATGTTGAAATTCGACTTCAAATGAGGAAGATAGACTTTGAAAATTTTCAATTAACACAAAGTGACAGTTGACCTCAATGGGCTTCAATGGATGTTATTCGATGATATCTGACAAAGTTAGATGCGAACTTACTCAAATATATAAGAAATGTTGAAATTCGACTTCAAATGAGGAAGATAGACTTTGAAAATTTTCAATTATCACAAAGTGACAGTTGACCTCAATGGGCTTCAATGGATGTTATTCGATGATATCTGACAAAGTTAGACGCAAACTCACTCAAATATATAAGAAATGATGAAATTCGACTTCAAATGAGGAAGATAGACTTTGAAAATTTTCAATTATCACAAAGTGACAGTTGACCTCAATGGGCTTCAATGGATGTTATTCGATGATATCTGACAAAGTTAGATGCAAACTCACTCAAATATATAAGAAATGTTGAAATTCGACTTCAAATGAGGAAGATAGACTTTGAAAATTTTCAATTATCACAAAGTGACAGTTGACCTCAATGGGCTTCAATGGATGTTTTTCGATGATATCTGACAAAGTTAGATGCAAACTCACTCAAATATATAAGAAATGTTGAAATTCGACTTCAAATGAGGAAGATAGACTTTGAAAATTTTCAATTATCACAAAGTGACAGTTGACCTCAATGGGCTTCAATGAATGTTATTCGATGATATCTGACAAAGTTAGATGCAAACTCACTCAAATATATAAGAAATGTTGAAATTCGACTTCAAATGAGGAAGATAGACTTTGAAAATTCTCAATTATCACAAAGTGACAGTTGAATTCAATGGGCTTCAATGGATGTTTTTCGATGATATCTGACAAAGTTAGACGCAAACTCACTCAAATATATAAGAAATGATGAAATTCGACTTCAAATAAGGAAGATAGACTTTGTAAATTTTCAATTATCACAAAGTGACAGTTGACCTCAATGGGCTTCAATGGATGTTATTCGATGATATCTGACAAAGTTAGATGCAAACTCACTCAAATATATAAGAAATGTTGAAATTCGACTTCAAATGAGGAAGATAGACTTTGAAAATTTTCAATTATCACAAAGTGACAGTTGACCTCAATGGGCTTCAATGGATGTTTTTCGATGATATCTGACAAAGTTAGATGCAAACTCACTCAAATATATAAGAAATGTTGAAATTCGACTTCAAATGAGGAAGATAGACTTTGAAAATTTTCAATTAACACAAAGTGACAGTTGGCTTCAATGGGCTTCAATGGATGTTTTTCGATGATATCTGACAAAGTTAGACGCAAACTCACTCAAATATATGAGAAATGTTGAAATTCGACTTCAAATGAGGAAGATAGACTTTGAAAATTTTCAATTATCACAAAGTGACAGTTGACCTCAATGGGCTTCAATGGATGTTATTCGATGATATCTGACAAAGTTAGATGCAAACTCACTCAAATATATAAGAAATGTTGAAATTCGACTTCAAATGAGGAAGATAGACTTTGAAAATTCTCAATTATCACAAAGTGACAGTTGAATTCAATGGGCTTCAATGGATGTTTTTCGATGATATCTGACAAAGTTAGACGCAAACTCACTCAAATATATAAGAAATGATGAAATTCGACTTCAAATGAGGAAGATAGACTTTGAAAATTTTCAATTATCACAAAGTGACAGTTGACCTCAATGGGCTTCAATGGATGTTATTCGATGATATCTGACAAAGTTAGATGCAAACTCACTCAAATATATAAGAAATGTTGAAATTCGACTTCAAATGAGGAAGATAGATTTTGAAAATTTTCAATTATCACAAAGTGACAGTTGACCTCAATGGGCTTCAATGGATGTTTTTCGATGATATCTGACAAAGTTAGATGCAAACTCACTCAAATATATAAGAAATGTTGAAATTCGACTTCAAATGAGGAAGATAGACTTTGAAAATTTTCAATTATCACAAAGTGACAGTTGACCTCAATGGGCTTCAATGGATGTTATTCGATGATATCTGACAAAGTTAGATGTAAACTCACTCAAATATATAAGAAATGTTGAAATTCGACTTCAAATGAGGAAGATAGATTTTGAAAATTTTCAATTATCACAAAGTGACAGTTGACCTCAATGGGCTTCAATGGATGTTATTCGATGATATCTGACAAAGTTAGATGCGAACCTACTCAAATATATAAGAAATGTTGAAATTCGACTTCAAATGAGGAAGAAAGACTTTGAAAATTTTCAATTAACACAAAGTGACAGTTGACTTCAATGGGCTTCAATGGATGTTAATCGACGATATCTGACAAAGTTACATGCAAACTCAATCAAATATATAAGAAATGTTGAAATTCGACTTCAAATGAGGAAGATAGACTTTGAAAATTTTCAATTAACACAAAGTGACAGTTGACTTCAATGGGCTTCAATGGATGTTAATCGACGATATCTGACAGAGTTAGATGCGATTCCACTCAAATATATAAGAAATGTTGAAATTCGACTTCAAATGAGGAAGATAGACTTTGAAAATTTTCAATTAACACAAAGTGACAGTTGACTTCAATGGGCTTCAATGGATGTTAATCGACGATATCTGACAAAGTTAGATGCGAACTTACTCAAATATATAAGAAATGTTGAAATTCGACTTCAAATGAGGAAGAAAGACTTTGAAAATTTTCAATTATCACAAAGTGACAGTTGGCTTCAATGGGCTTCAAAGGATGTTTTTCGATGATATCTGACAAAGTTAGACGTAAACTCACTCAAATATATGAGAAATGTTGAAATTCGACTTCAAATGAGGAAGATAGACTTTGAAAATTTTCAATTAACACAAAGTGACAGTTGACCTCAATGAGCTTCAATGGATGTTATTCGATGATATCTGACAAAGTTAGGTACGAACTCACTCAAATATATAAGAAATGTTGAAATTCGACTTCAAATGAGGAAGATAGACTTTGAAAATTTTCAATTAACACAAAGTGACAGTTGACCTCAATGGGCTTCAATGGATGTTATTCGATGATATCTGACAAAGTTAGGTGCGAACTCACTCAAATATATAAGAAATGTTGAAATTCGACTTCAAATGAGGAAGATAGACTTTGAAAATTTTCAATTAACACAAAGTGACAGTTGACCTCAATGGGCTTCAATGGATGTTATTCGATGATATCTGACAAAGTTAGATGCAAACTCACTCAAATATATAAGAAATGTTGAAATTCGACTTCAAATGAGGAAGATAGACTTTGAAAATTTTCAATTATCACAAAGTGACAGTTGACCTCAATGGGCTTCAATGGATGTTATTCGATGATATCTGACAAAGTTAGATGTAAACTCACTCAAATATATAAGAAATGTTGAAATTCGACTTCAAATGAGGAAGATAGATTTTGAAAATTTTCAATTATCACAAAGTGACAGTTGACCTCAATGGGCTTCAATGGATGTTATTCGATGATATCTGACAAAGTTAGATGCGAACCTACTCAAATATATAAGAAATGTTGAAATTCGACTTCAAATGAGGAAGAAAGACTTTGAAAATTATCAATTATCACAAAGTGACAGTTGGCTTCAATGGGCTTCAATGGATGTTTTTCGATGATATCTGACAAAGTTAGACGCAAACTCACTCAAATATATGAGAAATGTTGAAATTCGACTTCAAATGAGGAAGATAGACTTTGAAAATTTTCAATTAACACAAAGTGACAGTTGACCTCAATGAGCTTCAATGGATGTTATACGATGATATCTGACAAAGTTAGGTGCGAACTCACTCAAATATATAAGAAATGTTGAAATTCGACTTCAAATGAGGAAGATAGACTTTGAAAATTTTCAATTAACACAAAGTGACAGTTGACTTCAATGGGCTTCAATGGATGTTAATCGACGATATCTGACAAAGTTAGATGCAAACTCACTCAAATATATAAGAAATGTTGAAATTCGACTTCAAATGAGGAAGATAGACTTTGAAAATTTTCAATTATCACAAAGTGACAGTTGACCTCAATGGGCTTCAATGGATGTTTTTCGATGATATCTGACAAAGTTAGATGCAAACTCACTCAAATATATAAGAAATGTTGAAATTCGACTTCAAATGAGGAAGATAGACTTTGAAAATTTTCAATTATCACAAAGTGACAGTTGACCTCAATGGGCTTCAATGGATGTTATTCGATGATATCTGACAAAGTTAGATGTAAACTCACTCAAATATATAAGAAATGTTGAAATTCGACTTCAAATGAGGAAGATAGATTTTGAAAATTTTCAATTATCACAAAGTGACAGTTGACCTCAATGGGCTTCAATGGATGTTATTCGATGATATCTGACAAAGTTAGATGCGAACCTACTCAAATATATAAGAAATGTTGAAATTCGACTTCAAATGAGGAAGAAAGACTTTGAAAATTTTCAATTAACACAAAGTGACAGTTGACTTCAATGGGCTTCAATGGATGTTAATCGACGATATCTGACAAAGTTACATGCAAACTCACTCAAATATATAAGAAATGTTGAAATTCGACTTCAAATGAGGAAGATAGACTTTGAAAATTTTCAATTAACACAAAGTGACAGTTGACTTCAATGGGCTTCAATGGATGTTAATCGACGATATCTGACAGAGTTAGATGCGATTCCACTCAAATATATAAGAAATGTTGAAATTCGACTTCAAATGAGGAAGATAGACTTTGAAAATTTTCAATTAACACAAAGTGACAGTTGACTTCAATGGGCTTCAATGGATGTTAATCGACGATATCTGACAAAGTTAGATGCGAACTTACTCAAATATATAAGAAATGTTGAAATTCGACTTCAAATGAGGAAGATAGACTTTGAAAATTTTCAATTATCACAAAGTGACAGTTGACCTCAATGGGCTTCAATGGATGTTATTCGATGATATCTGACAAAGTTAGATGTAAACTCACTCAAATATATAAGAAATGTTGAAATTCGACTTCAAATGAGGAAGATAGATTTTGAAAATTTTCAATTATCACAAAGTGACAGTTGACCTCAATGGGCTTCAATGGATGTTATTCGATGATATCTGACAAAGTTAGGTGCGAACTCACTCAAATATATAAGAAATGTTGAAATTCGACTTCAAATGAGGAAGATAGACTTTGAAAATTTTCAATTAACACAAAGTGACAGTTGACTTCAATGGGCTTCAATGGATGTTAATCGACGATATCTGACAAAGTTAGATGCAAACTCACTCAAATATATAAGAAATGTTGAAATTCGACTTCAAATGAGGAAGATAGACTTTGAAAATTTTCAATTATCACAAAGTGACAGTTGACCTCAATGGGCTTCAATGGATGTTTTTCGATGATATCTGACAAAGTTAGATGCAAACTCACTCAAATATATGAGAAATGTTGAAATTCGACTTCAAATGAGGAAGATAGACTTTGAAAATTTTCAATTAACACAAAGTGACAGTTGACCTCAATGAGCTTCAATGGATGTTATTCGATGATATCTGACAAAGTTAGGTGCGAACTCACTCAAATATATAAGAAATGTTGAAATTCGACTTCAAATGAGGAAGATAGACTTTGAAAATTTTCAATTAACACAAAGTGACAGTTGACTTCAATGGGCTTCAATGGATGTTAATCGACGATATCTGACAAAGTTAGATGCAAACTCACTCAAATATATAAGAAATGTTGAAATTCGACTTCAAATGAGGAAGATAGACTTTGAAAATTTTCAATTATCACAAAGTGACAGTTGACCTCAATGGGCTTCAATGGATGTTTTTCGATGATATCTGACAAAGTTAGATGCAAACTCACTCAAATATATAAGAAATGTTGAAATTCGACTTCAAATGAGGAAGATAGACTTTGAAAATTTTCAATTATCACAAAGTGACAGTTGACCTCAATGGGCTTCAATGGATGTTATTCGATGATATCTGACAAAGTTAGATGTAAACTCACTCAAATATATAAGAAATGTTGAAATTCGACTTCAAATGAGGAAGATAGATTTTGAAAATTTTCAATTATCACAAAGTGACAGTTGACCTCAATGGGCTTCAATGGATGTTATTCGATGATATCTGACAAAGTTAGATGCGAACCTACTCAAATATATAAGAAATGTTGAAATTCGACTTCAAATGAGGAAGAAAGACTTTGAAAATTTTCAATTAACACAAAGTGACAGTTGACTTCAATGGGCTTCAATGGATGTTAATCGACGATATCTGACAAAGTTACATGCAAACTCACTCAAATATATAAGAAATGTTGAAATTCGACTTCAAATGAGGAAGATAGACTTTGAAAATTTTCAATTAACACAAAGTGACAGTTGACTTCAATGGGCTTCAATGGATGTTAATCGACGATATCTGACAGAGTTAGATGCGATTCCACTCAAATATATAAGAAATGTTGAAATTCGACTTCAAATGAGGAAGATAGACTTTGAAAATTTTCAATTAACACAAAGTGACAGTTGACTTCAATGGGCTTCAATGGATGTTAATCGACGATATCTGACAAAGTTAGATGCGAACTTACTCAAATATATAAGAAATGTTGAAATTCGACTTCAAATGAGGAAGATAGACTTTGAAAATTTTCAATTATCACAAAGTGACAGTTGACCTCAATGGGCTTCAATGGATGTTATTCGATGATATCTGACAAAGTTAGATGTAAACTCACTCAAATATATAAGAAATGTTGAAATTCGACTTCAAATGAGGAAGATAGATTTTGAAAATTTTCAATTATCACAAAGTGACAGTTGACCTCAATGGGCTTCAATGGATGTTATTCGATGATATCTGACAAAGTTAGGTGCGAACTCACTCAAATATATAAGAAATGTTGAAATTCGACTTCAAATGAGGAAGATAGACTTTGAAAATTTTCAATTAACACAAAGTGACAGTTGACTTCAATGGGCTTCAATGGATGTTAATCGACGATATCTGACAAAGTTAGATGCAAACTCACTCAAATATATAAGAAATGTTGAAATTCGACTTCAAATGAGGAAGATAGACTTTGAAAATTTTCAATTATCACAAAGTGACAGTTGACCTCAATGGGCTTCAATGGATGTTTTTCGATGATATCTGACAAAGTTAGATGCAAACTCACTCAAATATATAAGAAATGTTGAAATTCGACTTCAAATGAGGAAGATAGACTTTGAAAATTTTCAATTATCACAAAGTGACAGTTGACCTCAATGGGCTTCAATGGATGTTATTCGATGATATCTGACAAAGTTAGATGTAAACTCACTCAAATATATAAGAAATGTTGAAATTCGACTTCAAATGAGGAAGATAGATTTTGAAAATTTTCAATTATCACAAAGTGACAGTTGACCTCAATGGGCTTCAATGGATGTTATTCGATGATATCTGACAAAGTTAGATGCGAACCTACTCAAATATATAAGAAATGTTGAAATTCGACTTCAAATGAGGAAGAAAGACTTTGAAAATTTTCAATTAACACAAAGTGACAGTTGACTTCAATGGGCTTCAATGGATGTTAATCGACGATATCTGACAACGTTACATGCAAACTCACTCAAATATATAAGAAATGTTGAAATTCGACTTCAAATGAGGAAGATAGACTTTGAAAATTTTCAATTAACACAAAGTGACAGTTGACTTCAATGGGCTTCAATGGATGTTAATCGACGATATCTGACAGAGTTAGATGCGATTCCACTCAAATATATAAGAAATGTTGAAATTCGACTTCAAATGAGGAAGATAGACTTTGAAAATTTTCAATTATCACAAAGTGACAGTTGACCTCAATGGGCTTCAATGGATGTTTTTCGATGATATCTGACAAAGTTAGATGCAAACTCACTCAAATATATAAGAAATGTTGAAATTCGACTTCAAATGAGGAAGATAGACTTTGAAAATTTTCAATTATCACAAAGTGACAGTTGACCTCAATGGGCTTCAATGGATGTTATTCGATGATATCTGACAAAGTTAGATGTAAACTCACTCAAATATATAAGAAATGTTGAAATTCGACTTCAAATGAGGAAGATAGATTTTGAAAATTTTCAATTATCACAAAGTGACAGTTGACCTCAATGGGCTTCAATGGATGTTATTCGATGATATCTGACAAAGTTAGATGCGAACCTACTCAAATATATAAGAAATGTTGAAATTCGACTTCAAATGAGGAAGAAAGACTTTGAAAATTTTCAATTAACACAAAGTGACAGTTGACTTCAATGGGCTTCAATGGATGTTAATCGACGATATCTGACAAAGTTACATGCAAACTCACTCAAATATATAAGAAATGTTGAAATTCGACTTCAAATGAGGAAGATAGACTTTGAAAATTTTCAATTAACACAAAGTGACAGTTGACTTCAATGGGCTTCAATGGATGTTAATCGACGATATCTGACAGAGTTAGATGCGATTCCACTCAAATATATAAGAAATGTTGAAATTCGACTTCAAATGAGGAAGATAGACTTTGAAAATTTTCAATTAACACAAAGTGACAGTTGACTTCAATGGGCTTCAATGGATGTTAATCGACGATATCTGACAAAGTTAGATGCGAACTTACTCAAATATAAAAGAAATGTTGAAATTCGACTTCAAATGAGGAAGAAAGACTTTGAAAATTTTCAATTATCACAAAGTGACAGTTGGCTTCAATGGGCTTCAAAGGATGTTTTTCGATGATATCTGACAAAGTTAGACGTAAACTCACTCAAATATATGAGAAATGTTGAAATTCGACTTCAAATGAGGAAGATAGACTTTGAAAATTTTCAATTATCACAAAGTGACAGTTGACCTCAATGGGCTTCAATGGATGTTTTTCGATGATATCTGACAAAGTTAGATGCAAACTCACTCAAATATATAAGAAATGTTGAAATTCGACTTCAAATGAGGAAGATAGACTTTGAAAATTTTCAATTATCACAAAGTGACAGTTGACCTCAATGGGCTTCAATGGATGTTATTCGATGATATCTGACAAAGTTAGATGTAAACTCACTCAAATATATAAGAAATGTTGAAATTCGACTTCAAATGAGGAAGATAGATTTTGAAAATTTTCAATTATCACAAAGTGACAGTTGACCTCAATGGGCTTCAATGGATGTTATTCGATGATATCTGACAAAGTTAGATGCGAACCTACTCAAATATATAAGAAATGTTGAAATTCGACTTCAAATGAGGAAGAAAGACTTTGAAAATTTTCAATTAACACAAAGTGACAGTTGACTTCAATGGGCTTCAATGGATGTTAATCGACGATATCTGACAAAGTTACATGCAAACTCACTCAAATATATAAGAAATGTTGAAATTCGACTTCAAATGAGGAAGATAGACTTTGAAAATTTTCAATTAACACAAAGTGACAGTTGACTTCAATGGGCTTCAATGGATGTTAATCGACGATATCTGACAGAGTTAGATGCGATTCCACTCAAATATATAAGAAATGTTGAAATTCGACTTCAAATGAGGAAGATAGACTTTGAAAATTTTCAATTAACACAAAGTGACAGTTGACTTCAATGGGCTTCAATGGATGTTAATCGACGATATCTGACAAAGTTAGATGCAAACTCACTCAAATATATAAGAAATGTTGAAATTCGACTTCAAATGAGGAAGATAGACTTTGAAAATTTTCAATTATCACAAAGTGACAGTTGACCTCAATGGGCTTCAATGGATGTTTTTCGATGATATCTGACAAAGTTAGATGCAAACTCACTCAAATATATAAGAAATGTTGAAATTCGACTTCAAATGAGGAAGATAGACTTTGAAAATTTTCAATTATCACAAAGTGACAGTTGACCTCAATGGGCTTCAATGGATGTTATTCGATGATATCTGACGAAGTTAGATGTAAACTCACTCAAATATATAAGAAATGTTGAAATTCGACTTCAAATGAGGAAGATAGATTTTGAAAATTTTCAATTATCACAAAGTGACAGTTGACCTCAATGGGCTTCAATGGATGTTATTCGATGATATCTGACAAAGTTAGATGCGAACCTACTCAAATATATAAGAAATGTTGAAATTCGACTTCAAATGAGGAAGAAAGACTTTGAAAATTTTCAATTAACACAAAGTGACAGTTGACTTCAATGGGCTTCAATGGATGTTAATCGACGATATCTGACAAAGTTACATGCAAACTCACTCAAATATATAAGAAATGTTGAAATTCGACTTCAAATGAGGAAGATAGACTTTGAAAATTTTCAATTAACACAAAGTGACAGTTGACTTCAATGGGCTTCAATGGATGTTAATCGACGATATCTGACAGAGTTAGATGCGATTCCACTCAAATATATAAGAAATGTTGAAATTCGACTTCAAATGAGGAAGATAGACTTTGAAAATTTTCAATTAACACAAAGTGACAGTTGACTTCAATGGGCTTCAATGGATGTTAATCGACGATATCTGACAAAGTTAGATGCAAACTCACTCAAATATATAAGAAATGTTGAAATTCGACTTCAAATGAGGAAGATAGACTTTGAAAATTTTCAATTATCACAAAGTGACAGTTGACCTCAATGGGCTTCAATGGATGTTTTTCGATGATATCTGACAAAGTTAGATGCAAACTCACTCAAATATATAAGAAATGTTGAAATTCGACTTCAAATGAGGAAGATAGACTTTGAAAATTTTCAATTATCACAAAGTGACAGTTGACCTCAATGGGCTTCAATGGATGTTATTCGATGATATCTGACAAAGTTAGATGTAAACTCACTCAAATATATAAGAAATGTTGAAATTCGACTTCAAATGAGGAAGATAGATTTTGAAAATTTTCAATTATCACAAAGTGTCAGTTGACCTCAATGGGCTTCAATGGATGTTATTCGATGATATCTGACAAAGTTAGATGCGAACCTACTCAAATATATAAGAAATGTTGAAATTCGACTTCAAATGAAAGAAAGACTTTGAAAATTTTCAATTAACACAAAGTGACAGTTGACTTCAATGGGCTTCAATGGATGTTAATCGACGATATCTGACAAAGTTACATGCTAAACTCACTCAAATATATAAGAAATGTTGAAATTCGACTTCAAATGAGGAAGATAGACTTTGAAAATTTTCAATTAACACAAAGTGACAGTTGACTTCAATGGGCTTCAATGGATGTTAATCGACGATATCTGACAGAGTTAGATGCAGATTCCACTCAAATATATAAGAAATGTTGAAATTCGACTTCAAATGAGGAAGATAGACTTTGAAAATTTTCAATTAACACAGAGTGACAGTTGACTTCAATGGGCTTCAATGGATGTTAATCGACGATATCTGACAAAGTTAGATGCGAACTTACTCAAATATAAAAGAAATGTTGAAATTCGACTTCAAATGAGGAAGAAAGACTTTGAAAATTTTCAATTATCACAAAGTGACAGTTGACCTCAATGGGCTTCAATGGATGTTATTCGATGATATCTGACAAAGTTAGATGCGAACCTACTCAAATATATAAGAAATGTTGAAATTCGACTTCAAATGAGGAAGAAAGACTTTGAAAATTTTCAATTAACACAAAGTGACAGTTGACTTCAATGGGCTTCAATGGATGTTAATCGACGATATCTGACAAAGTTACATGCAAACTCACTCAAATATATAAGAAATGTTGAAATTCGACTTCAAATGAGGAAGATAGACTTTGAAAATTTTCAATTAACACAAAGTGACAGTTGACTTCAATGGGCTTCAATGGATGTTAATCGACGATATCTGACAGAGTTAGATGCGATTCCACTCAAATATATAAGAAATGTTGAAATTCGACTTCAAATGAGGAAGATAGACTTTGAAAATTTTCAATTAACACAAAGTGACAGTTGACTTCAATGGGCTTCAATGGATGTTAATCGACGATATCTGACAAAGTTAGATGCAAACTCACTCAAATATATAAGAAATGTTGAAATTCGACTTCAAATGAGGAAGATAGACTTTGAAAATTTTCAATTATCACAAAGTGACAGTTGACCTCAATGGGCTTCAATGGATGTTTTTCGATGATATCTGACAAAGTTAGATGCAAACTCACTCAAATATATAAGAAATGTTGAAATTCGACTTCAAATGAGGAAGATAGACTTTGAAAATTTTCAATTATCACAAAGTGACAGTTGACCTCAATGGGCTTCAATGGATGTTATTCGATGATATCTGACAAAGTTAGATGTAAACTCACTCAAATATATAAGAAATGTTGAAATTCGACTTCAAATGAGGAAGATAGATTTTGAAAATTTTCAATTATCACAAAGTGACAGTTGACCTCAATGGGCTTCAATGGATGTTATTCGATGATATCTGACAAAGTTAGATGCGAACCTACTCAAATATATAAGAAATGTTGAAATTCGACTTCAAATGAGGAAGAAAGACTTTGAAAATTTTCAATTAACACAAAGTGACAGTTGACTTCAATGGGCTTCAATGGATGTTAATCGACGATATCTGACAAAGTTACATGCAAACTCACTCAAATATATAAGAAATGTTGAAATTCGACTTCAAATGAGGAAGATAGACTTTGAAAATTTTCAATTAACACAAAGTGACAGTTGACTTCAATGGGCTTCAATGGATGTTAATCGACGATATCTGACAGAGTTAGATGCGATTCCACTCAAATATATAAGAAATGTTGAAATTCGACTTCAAATGAGGAAGATAGACTTTGAAAATTTTCAATTAACACAGAGTGACAGTTGACTTCAATGGGCTTCAATGGATGTTAATCGACGATATCTGACAAAGTTAGATGCGAACTTACTCAAATATAAAAGAAATGTTGAAATTCGACTTCAAATGAGGAAGAAAGACTTTGAAAATTTTCAATTATCACAAAGTGACAGTTGGCTTCAATGGGCTTCAAAGGATGTTTTTCGATGATATCTGACAAAGTTAGACGTAAACTCACTCAAATATATGAGAAATGTTGAAATTCGACTTCAAATGAGGAAGATAGACTTTGAAAATTTTCAATTAACACAAAGTGACAGTTGACCTCAATGAGCTTCAATGGATGTTATTCGATGATATCTGACAAAGTTAGGTGCGAACTCACTCAAATATATAAGAAATGTTGAAATTCGACTTCAAATGAGGAAGATAGACTTTGAAAATTTTCAATTAACACAAAGTGACAGTTGAATTCAATGGGCTTCAATGGATGTTTTTCGATGATATCTGACAAAGTTAGACGCAAACTCACTCAAATATATAAGAAATGATGAAATTCGACTTCAAATGAGGAAGATAGACTTTGAAAATTTTCAATTATCACAAAGTGACAGTTGACCTCAATGGGCTTCAATGGATGTTATTCGATGATATCTGACAAAGTTAGATGCAAACTCACTCAAATATATAAGAAATGTTGAAATTCGACTTCAAATGAGGAAGATAGACTTTGAAAATTTTCAATTATCACAAAGTGACAGTTGACCTCAATGGGCTTCAATGGATGTTTTTCGATGATATCTGACAAAGTTAGATGCAAACTCACTCAAATATATAAGAAATGTTGAAATTCGACTTCAAATGAGGAAGATAGACTTTGAAAATTTTCAATTATCACAAAGTGACAGTTGACCTCAATGGGCTTCAATGAATCTTATTCGATGATATCTGACAAAATTAGATGCAAACTCACTCAAATATATAAGAAATGTTGAAATTCGACTTCAAATGAGGAAGATAGACTTTGAAAATTCTCAATTATCACAAAGTGACAGTTGAATTCAATGGGCTTCAATGGATGTTTTTCGATGATATCTGACAAAGTTAGACGCAAACTCACTCAAATATATAAGAAATGATGAAATTCGACTTCAAATGAGGAAGATAGACTTTGTAAATTTTCAATTATCACAAAGTGACAGTTGACCTCAATGGGCTTCAATGGATGTTATTCGATGATATCTGACAAAGTTAGATGCAAACTCACTCAAATATATAAGAAATGTTGAAATTCGACTTCAAATGAGGAAGATAGACTTTGAAAATTTTCAATTATCACAAAGTGACAGTTGACCTCAATGGGCTTCAATGGATGTTTTTCGATGATATCTGACAAAGTTAGATGCAAACTCACTCAAATATATAAGAAATGTTGAAATTCGACTTCAAATGAGGAAGATAGACTTTGAAAATTTTCAATTAACACAAAGTGACAGTTGGCTTCAATGGGCTTCAATGGATGTTTTTCGATGATATCTGACAAAGTTAGACGCAAACTCACTCAAATATATGAGAAATGTTGAAATTCGACTTCAAATGAGGAAGATAGACTTTGAAAATTTTCAATTATCACAAAGTGACAGTTGACCTCAATGGGCTTCAATGGATGTTATTCGATGATATCTGACAAAGTTAGATGCAAACTCACTCAAATATATAAGAAATGTTGAAATTCGACTTCAAATGAGGAAGATAGACTTTGAAAATTCTCAATTATCACAAAGTGACAGTTGAATTCAATGGGCTTCAATGGATGTTTTTCGATGATATCTGACAAAGTTAGACGCAAACTCACTCAAATATATAAGAAATGATGAAATTCGACTTCAAATGAGGAAGATAGACTTTGAAAATTTTCAATTATCACAAAGTGACAGTTGACCTCAATGGGCTTCAATGGATGTTATTCGATGATATCTGACAAAGTTAGATGCAAACTCACTCAAATATATAAGAAATGTTGAAATTCGACTTCAAATGAGGAAGATAGACTTTGAAAATTTTCAATTATCACAAAGTGACAGTTGACCTCAATGGGCTTCAATGGATGTTATTCGATGATATCTGACAAAGTTAGATGTAAACTCACTCAAATATATAAGAAATGTTGAAATTCGACTTCAAATGAGGAAGATAGATTTTGAAAATTTTCAATTATCACAAAGTGACAGTTGACCTCAATGGGCTTCAATGGATGTTATTCGATGATATCTGACAAAGTTAGATGCAAACTCACTCAAATATATAAGAAATGTTGAAATTCGACTTCAAATGAGGAAGATAGACTTTGAAAATTTTCAATTATCACAAAGTGACAGTTGACCTCAATGGGCTTCAATGGATGTTAATCGACGATATCTGACAGAGTTAGATGCGATTCCACTCAAATATATAAGAAATGTTGAAATTCGACTTCAAATGAGGAAGATAGACTTTGAAAATTTTCAATTAACACAAAGTGACAGTTGACTTCAATGGGCTTCAATGGATGTTAATCGACGATATCTGACAAAGTTAGATGCGAACTTACTCAAATATAAAAGAAATGTTGAAATTCGACTTCAAATGAGGAAGAAAGACTTTGAAAATTTTCAATTATCACAAAGTGACAGTTGGCTTCAATGGGCTTCAAAGGATGTTTTTCGATGATATCTGACAAAGTTAGACGTAAACTCACTCAAATATATGAGAAATGTTGAAATTCGACTTCAAATGAGGAAGATAGACTTTGAAAATTTTCAATTAACACAAAGTGACAGTTGACCTCAATGAGCTTCAATGGATGTTATTCGATGATATCTGACAAAGTTAGGTGCGAACTCACTCAAATATATAAGAAATGTTGAAATTCGACTTCAAATGAGGAAGATAGACTTTGAAAATTCTCAATTATCACAAAGTGACAGTTGAATTCAATGGGCTTCAATGGATGTTTTTCGATGATATCTGACAAAGTTAGACGCAAACTCACTCAAATATATAAGAAATGATGAAATTCGACTTCAAATGAGGAAGATAGACTTTGAAAATTTTCAATTATCACAAAGTGACAGTTGACCTCAATGGGCTTCAATGGATGTTATTCGATGATATCTGACAAAGTTAGATGCAAACTCACTCAAATATATAAGAAATGTTGAAATTCGACTTCAAATGAGGAAGATAGACTTTGAAAATTTTCAATTATCACAAAGTGACAGTTGACCTCAATGGGCTTCAATGGATGTTATTCGATGATATCTGACAAAGTTAGATGTAAACTCACTCAAATATATAAGAAATGTTGAAATTCGACTTCAAATGAGGAAGATAGATTTTGAAAATTTTCAATTATCACAAAGTGACAGTTGACCTCAATGGGCTTCAATGGATGTTATTCGATGATATCTGACAAAGTTAGATGCAAACTCACTCAAATATATAAGAAATGTTGAAATTCGACTTCAAATGAGGAAGATAGACTTTGAAAATTTTCAATTATCACAAAGTGACAGTTGACTTCAATGGGCTTCAATGGATGTTAATCGACGATATCTGACAAAGTTAGATGCGAACTTACTCAAATATAAAAGAAATGTTGAAATTCGACTTCAAATGAGGAAGAAAGACTTTGAAAATTTTCAATTATCACAAAGTGACAGTTGGCTTCAATGGGCTTCAAAGGATGTTTTTCGATGATATCTGACAAAGTTAGACGTAAACTCACTCAAATATATGAGAAATGTTGAAATTCGACTTCAAATGAGGAAGATAGACTTTGAAAATTTTCAATTAACACAAAGTGACAGTTGACCTCAATGAGCTTCAATGGATGTTATTCGATGATATCTGACAAAGTTAGGTGCGAACTCACTCAAATATATAAGAAATGTTGAAATTCGACTTCAAATGAGGAAGATAGACTTTGAAAATTCTCAATTATCACAAAGTGACAGTTGAATTCAATGGGCTTCAATGGATGTTTTTCGATGATATCTGACAAAGTTAGACGCAAACTCACTCAAATATATAAGAAATGATGAAATTCGACTTCAAATGAGGAAGATAGACTTTGAAAATTTTCAATTATCACAAAGTGACAGTTGACCTCAATGGGCTTCAATGGATGTTATTCGATGATATCTGACAAAGTTAGATGCAAACTCACTCAAATATATAAGAAATGTTGAAATTCGACTTCAAATGAGGAAGATAGACTTTGAAAATTTTCAATTATCACAAAGTGACAGTTGACCTCAATGGGCTTCAATGGATGTTATTCGATGATATCTGACAAAGTTAGATGTAAACTCACTCAAATATATAAGAAATGTTGAAATTCGACTTCAAATGAGGAAGATAGATTTTGAAAATTTTCAATTATCACAAAGTGACAGTTGACCTCAATGGGCTTCAATGGATGTTATTCGATGATATCTGACAAAGTTAGATGCAAACTCACTCAAATATATAAGAAATGTTGAAATTCGACTTCAAATGAGGAAGATAGACTTTGAAAATTTTCAATTATCACAAAGTGACAGTTGACCTCAATGGGCTTCAATGGATGTTAATCGACGATATCTGACAGAGTTAGATGCGATTCCACTCAAATATATAAGAAATGTTGAAATTCGACTTCAAATGAGGAAGATAGACTTTGAAAATTTTCAATTAACACAAAGTGACAGTTGACTTCAATGGGCTTCAATGGATGTTAATCGACGATATCTGACAAAGTTAGATGCGAACTTACTCAAATATAAAAGAAATGTTGAAATTCGACTTCAAATGAGGAAGAAAGACTTTGAAAATTTTCAATTATCACAAAGTGACAGTTGGCTTCAATGGGCTTCAAAGGATGTTTTTCGATGATATCTGACAAAGTTAGACGTAAACTCACTCAAATATATGAGAAATGTTGAAATTCGACTTCAAATGAGGAAGATAGACTTTGAAAATTTTCAATTAACACAAAGTGACAGTTGACCTCAATGAGCTTCAATGGATGTTATTCGATGATATCTGACAAAGTTAGGTGCGAACTCACTCAAATATATAAGAAATGTTGAAATTCGACTTCAAATGAGGAAGATAGACTTTGAAAATTTTCAATTAACACAAAGTGACAGTTGACCTCAATGGGCTTCAATGGATGTTATTCGATGATATCTGACAAAGTTAGGTGCGAACTCACTCAAATATATAAGAAATGTTGAAATTCGACTTCAAATGAGGAAGATAGACTTTGAAAATTTTCAATTAACACAAAGTGACAGTTGACCTCAATGGGCTTCAATGGATGTTATTCGATGATATCTGACAAAGTTAGATGCAAACTCACTCAAATATATAAGAAATGTTGAAATTCGACTTCAAATGAGGAAGAGAGACTTTGAAAATTTTCAATTATCACAAAGTGACAGTTGACCTCAATGGGCTTCAATGGATGTTATTCGATGATATCTGACAAAGTTAGATGTAAACTCACTCAAATATATAAGAAATGTTGAAATTCGACTTCAAATGAGGAAGATAGATTTTGAAAATTTTCAATTATCACAAAGTGACAGTTGACCTCAATGGGCTTCAATGGATGTTATTCGATGATATCTGACAAAGTTAGATGCGAACCTACTCAAATATATAAGAAATGTTGAAATTCGACTTCAAATGAGGAAGAAAGACTTTGAAAATTATCAATTATCACAAAGTGACAGTTGGCTTCAATGGGCTTCAATGGATGTTTTTCGATGATATCTGACAAAGTTAGACGCAAACTCACTCAAATATATGAGAAATGTTGAAATTCGACTTCAAATGAGGAAGATAGACTTTGAAAATTTTCAATTAACACAAAGTGACAGTTGACCTCAATGAGCTTCAATGGATGTTATTCGATGATATCTGACAAAGTTAGGTGCGAACTCACTCAAATATATAAGAAATGTTGAAATTCGACTTCAAATGAGGAAGATAGACTTTGAAAATTTTCAATTAACACAAAGTGACAGTTGACCTCAATGGGCTTCAATGGATGTTATTCGATGATATCTGACAAAGTTAGATGCAAACTCACTCAAATATATAAGAAATGTTGAAATTCGACTTCAAATGAGGAAGATAGACTTTGAAAATTTTCAATTATCACAAAGTGACAGTTGACCTCAATGGGCTTCAATGGATGTTATTCGATGATATCTGACAAAGTTAGATGCAAACTCACTCAAATATATAAGAAATGTTGAAATTCGACTTCAAATGAGGAAGATAGACTTTGAAAATTTTCAATTAACACAAAGTGACAGTTGGCTTCAATGGGCTTCAATGGATGTTTTTCGATGATATCTGACAAAGTTAGACGCAAACTCACTCAAATATATGAGAAATGTTGAAATTCGACTTCAAATGAGGAAGATAGACTTTGAAAATTTTCAATTAACACAAAGTGACAGTTGAATTCAATGGGCTTCAATGGATGTTTTCCGATGATATCTGACAAAGTTAGACGCAAACTCACTCAAATATATAAGAAATGATGAAATTCGACTTCAAATGAGGAAGATAGACTTTGAAAATTTTCAATTATCACAAAGTGACAGTTGACCTCAATGGGCTTCAATGGATGTTATTCGATGATATCTGACAAAGTTAGATGCAAACTCACTCAAATATATAAGAAATGTTGAAATTCGACTTCAAATGAGGAAGATAGACTTTGAAAATTTTCAATTATCACAAAGTGACAGTTGACCTCAATGGGCTTCAATGGATGTTTTTCGATGATATCTGACAAAGTTAGATGCAAACTCACTCAAATATATAAGAAATGTTGAAATTCGACTTCAAATGAGGAAGATAGACTTTGAAAATTTTCAATTATCACAAAGTGACAGTTGACCTCAATGGGCTTCAATGAATGTTATTCGATGATATCTGACAAAGTTAGATGCAAACTCACTCAAATATATAAGAAATGTTGAAATTCGACTTCAAATGAGGAAGATAGACTTTGAAAATTCTCAATTATCACAAAGTGACAGTTGAATTCAATGGGCTTCAATGGATGTTTTTCGATGATATCTGACAAAGTTAGACGCAAACTCACTCAAATATATAAGAAATGATGAAATTCGACTTCAAATGAGGAAGATAGACTTTGTAAATTTTCAATTATCACAAAGTGACAGTTGACCTCAATGGGCTTCAATGGATGTTATTCGATGATATCTGACAAAGTTAGATGCAAACTCACTCAAATATATAAGAAATGTTGAAATTCGACTTCAAATGAGGAAGATAGACTTTGAAAATTTTCAATTATCACAAAGTGACAGTTGACCTCAATGGGCTTCAATGGATGTTTTTCGATGATATCTGACAAAGTTAGATGCAAACTCACTCAAATATATAAGAAATGTTGAAATTCGACTTCAAATGAGGAAGATAGACTTTGAAAATTTTCAATTAACACAAAGTGACAGTTGGCTTCAATGGGCTTCAATGGATGTTTTTCGATGATATCTGACAAAGTTAGACGCAAACTCACTCAAATATATGAGAAATGTTGAAATTCGACTTCAAATGAGGAAGATAGACTTTGAAAATTTTCAATTATCACAAAGTGACAGTTGACCTCAATGGGCTTCAATGGATGTTATTCGATGATATCTGACAAAGTTAGATGCAAACTCACTCAAATATATAAGAAATGTTGAAATTCGACTTCAAATGAGGAAGATAGACTTTGAAAATTCTCAATTATCACAAAGTGACAGTTGAATTCAATGGGCTTCAATGGATGTTTTTCGATGATATCTGACAAAGTTAGACGCAAACTCACTCAAATATATAAGAAATGATGAAATTCGACTTCAAATGAGGAAGATAGACTTTGAAAATTTTCAATTATCACAAAGTGACAGTTGACCTCAATGGGCTTCAATGGATGTTATTCGATGATATCTGACAAAGTTAGATGCAAACTCACTCAAATATATAAGAAATGTTGAAATTCGACTTCAAATGAGGAAGATAGACTTTGAAAATTTTCAATTAACACAAAGTGACAGTTGACCTCAATGAGCTTCAATGGATGTTATTCGATGATATCTGACAAAGTTAGGTGCGAACTCACTCAAATATATAAGAAATGTTGAAATTCGACTTCAAATGAGGAAGATAGACTTTGAAAATTTTCAATTAACACAAAGTGACAGTTGACCTCAATGGGCTTCAATGGATGTTATTCGATGATATCTGACAGAGTTAGATGCAAACTCACTCAAATATATAAGAAATGTTGAAATTCGACTTCAAATGAGGAAGATAGACTTTGAAAATTTTCAATTATCACAAAGTGACAGTTGACCTCAATGGGCTTCAATGGATGTTTTTCGATGATATCTGACAAAGTTAGATGCAAACTCACTCAAATATATAAGAAATGTTGAAATTCGACTTCAAATGAGGAAGATAGACTTTGAAAATTTTCAATTATCACAAAGTGACAGTTGACCTCAATGGGCTTCAATGGATGTTATTCGATGATATCTGACAAAGTTAGATGTAAACTCACTCAAATATATAAGAAATGTTGAAATTCGACTTCAAATGAGGAAGATAGATTTTGAAAATTTTCAATTATCACAAAGTGACAGTTGACCTCAATGGGCTTCAATGGATGTTATTCGATGATATCTGACAAAGTTAGATGCGAACCTACTCAAATATATAAGAAATGTTGAAATTCGACTTCAAATGAGGAAGAAAGACTTTGAAAATTTTCAATTATCACAAAGTGACAGTTGGCTTCAATGGGCTTCAATGGATGTTTTTCGATGATATCTGACAAAGTTAGACGCAAACTCACTCAAATATATGAGAAATGTTGAAATTCGACTTCAAATGAGGAAGATAGACTTTGAAAATTTTCAATTAACACAAAGTGACAGTTGACCTCAATGAGCTTCAATGGATGTTATTCGATGATATCTGACAAAGTTAGGTGCGAACTCACTCAAATATATAAGAAATGTTGAAATTCGACTTCAAATGAGGAAGATAGACTTTGAAAATTTTCAATTAACACAAAGTGACAGTTGACCTCAATGGGCTTCAATGGATGTTATTCGATGATATCTGACAAAGTTAGATGCAAACTCACTCAAATATATAAGAAATGTTGAAATTCGACTTCAAATGAGGAAGATAGACTTTGAAAATTTTCAATTATCACAAAGTGACAGTTGACCTCAATGGGCTTCAATGGATGTTATTCGATGATATCTGACAAAGTTAGATGCAAACTCACTCAAATATATAAGAAATGTTGAAATTCGACTTAAAATGAGGAAGATAGACTTTGAAAATTCTCAATTATCACAAAGTGACAGTTGACCTCAATGGGCTTCAATGGATGTTTTTCGATGATATCTGACAAAGTTAGATGCAAACTCACTCAAATATATAAGAAATGTTGAAATTCGACTTCAAATGAGGAAGATAGACTTTGAAAATTTTCAATTAACACAAAGTGACAGTTGGCTTCAATGGGCTTCAATGGATGTTTTTCGATGATATCTGACAAAGTTAGACGCAAACTCACTCAAATATATGAGAAATGTTGAAATTCGACTTCAAATGAGGAAGATAGACTTTGAAAATTTTCAATTAACACAAAGTGACAGTTGAATTCAATGGGCTTCAATGGATGTTTTTCGATGATATCTGACAAAGTTAGACGCAAACTCACTCAAATATATAAGAAATGATGAAATTCGACTTCAAATGAGGAAGATAGACTTTGAAAATTTTCAATTATCACAAAGTGACAGTTGACCTCAATGGGCTTCAATGGATGTTATTCGATGATATCTGACAAAGTTAGATGCAAACTCACTCAAATATATAAGAAATGTTGAAATTCGACTTCAAATGAGGAAGATAGACTTTGAAAATTTTCAATTATCACAAAGTGACAGTTGACCTCAATGGGCTTCAATGGATGTTTTTCGATGATATCTGACAAAGTTAGATGCAAACTCACTCAAATATATAAGAAATGTTGAAATTCGACTTCAAATGAGGAAGATAGACTTTGAAAATTTTCAATTATCACAAAGTGACAGTTGACCTCAATGGGCTTCAATGGATGTTATTCAATGATATCTGACAAAGTTAGATGCAAACTCACTCAAATATATAAGAAATGTTGAAATTCGACTTCAAATGAGGAAGATAGACTTTGAAAATTCTCAATTATCACAAAGTGACAGTTGAATTCAATGGACTTCAATGGATGTTTTTCGATGATATCTGACAAAGTTAGACGCAAACTCA
The DNA here is from genome assembly GCF_026230105.1 of Diorhabda sublineata. Lineage (NCBI taxonomy): Eukaryota > Metazoa > Arthropoda > Insecta > Coleoptera > Chrysomelidae > Diorhabda > Diorhabda sublineata. The sequence goes on from NW_026614256.1 coordinate 244,223, forward strand.
CTCAAATATATAAGAAATGATGAAATTCGACTTCAAATGAGGAAGATAGACTTTGAAAATTTTCAATTATCACAAAGTGACAGTTGACCTCAATGGGCTTCAATGGATGTTATTCGATGATATCTGACAAAGTTAGATGCAAACTCACTCAAATATATAAGAAATGTTGAAATTCGACTTCAAATGAGGAAGATAGACTTTGAAAATTTTCAATTATCACAAAGTGACAGTTGACCTCAATGGGCTTCAATGGATGTTTTTCGATGATATCTGACAAAGTTAGATGCAAACTCACTCAAATATATAAGAAATGTTGAAATTCGACTTCAAATGAGGAAGATAGACTTTGAAAATTTTCAATTAACACAAAGTGACAGTTGGCTTCAATGGGCTTCAATGGATGTTTTTCGATGATATCTGACAAAGTTAGACGCAAACTCACTCAAATATATGAGAAATGTTGAAATTCGACTTCAAATGAGGAAGATAGACTTTGAAAATTTTCAATTAACACAAAGTGACAGTTGACTTCAATGGGCTTCAATGGATGTTAATCGACGATATCTGACAGAGTAAGATGCGATTTCACTCAAATATATAAGAAATGTTGAAATTCGACTTCAAATGAGGAAGATAGACTTTGAAAATTTTCAATTAACACAAAGTGACAGTTGACTTCAATGGGCTTCAATGGATGTTAATCGACGATATCTGACAAACTTAGATGCAAACTCACTCAAATATATAAGAAATGTTGAAATTCGACTTCAAATGAGGAAGATAGACTTTGAAAATTTTCAATTAACACAAAGTGACAGTTGACTTCAATGGGCTTCAATGGATGTTAATCGACGATATCTGACAGAGTTAGATGCGATTCCACTCAAATATATAAGAAATGTTGAAATTCGACTTCAAATGAGGAAGATAGACTTTGAAAATTTTCAATTAACACAAAGTGACAGTTGACTTCAATGGGCTTCAAAGGATGTTTTTCGATGATATCTGACAAAGTTAGACGTAAACTCACTCAAATATATAAGAAATGTTGAAATTCGACTTCAAATGAGGAAGATAGACTTTGAAAATTTTCAATTATCACAAAGTGACAGTTGGCTTCAATGGGCTTCAAAGGATGTTTTTCGATGATATCTGACAAAGTTAGACGTGAACTCACTCAAATATATGAGAAATGTTGAAATTCGACTTCAAATGAGGAAGATAGACTTTGAAAATTTTCAATTAACACAAAGTGACAGTTGACCTCAATGAGCTTCAATGGATGTTATTCGATGATATCTGACAAAGTTAGGTGCGAACTCACTCAAATATATAAGAAATGTTGAAATTCGACTTCAAATGAGGAAGATAGACTTTGAAAATTCTCAATTATCACAAAGTGACAGTTGAATTCAATGGGCTTCAATGGATGTTTTTCGATGATATCTGACAAAGTTAGACGCAAACTCACTCAAATATATAAGAAATGTTGAAATTCGACTTCAAATGAGGAAGATAGACTTTGAAAATTTTCAATTATCACAAAGTGACAGTTGACCTCAATGGGCTTCAATGGATGTTATTCGATGATATCTGACAAAGTTAGATGCAAACTCACTCAAATATATAAGAAATGTTGAAATTCGACTTCAAATGAGGAAGATAGACTTTGAAAATTTTCAATTATCACAAAGTGACAGTTGACCTCAATGGGCTTCAATGGATGTTTTCCGATGATATCTGACAAAGTTAGATGCAAACTCACTCAAATATATAAGAAATGTTGAAATTCGACTTCAAATGAGGAAGATAGACTTTGAAAATTTTCAATTATCACAAAGTGACAGTTGACCTCAATGGGCTTCAATGGATGTTATTCGATGATATCTGACAAAGTTAGATGTAAACTCACTCAAATATATAAGAAATGTTGAAATTCGACTTCAAATGAGGAAGATAGATTTTGAAAATTTTCAATTATCACAAAGTGACAGTTGACCTCAATGGGCTTCAATGGATGTTATTCGATGATATCTGACAAAGTTAGATGCGAACCTACTCAAATATATAAGAAATGTTGAAATTCGACTTCAAATGAGGAAGAAAGACTTTGAAAATTTTCAATTATCACAAAGTGACAGTTGGCTTCAATGGGCTTCAATGGATGTTTTTCGATGATATCTGACAAAGTTAGACGCAAACTCACTCAAATATATGAGAAATGTTGAAATTCGACTTCAAATGAGGAAGATAGACTTTGAAAATTTTCAATTAACACAAAGTGACAGTTGACCTCAATGAGCTTCAATGGATGTTATTCGATGATATCTGACAAAGTTAGGTGCGAACTCACTCAAATATATAAGAAATGTTGAAATTCGACTTCAAATGAGGAAGATAGACTTTGAAAATTTTCAATTAACACAAAGTGACAGTTGACCTCAATGGGCTTCAATGGATGTTATTCGATGATATCTGACAAAGTTAGATGCAAACTCACTCAAATATATAAGAAATGTTGAAATTCGACTTCAAATGAGGAAGATAGACTTTGAAAATTTTCAATTATCACAAAGTGACAGTTGACCTCAATGGGCTTCAATGGATGTTATTCGATGATATCTGACAAAGTTAGATGCAAACTCACTCAAATATATAAGAAATGTTGAAATTCGACTTAAAATGAGGAAGATAGACTTTGAAAATTCTCAATTATCACAAAGTGACAGTTGACCTCAATGGGCTTCAATGGATGTTTTTCGATGATATCTGACAAAGTTAGATGCAAACTCACTCAAATATATAAGAAATGTTGAAATTCGACTTCAAATGAGGAAGATAGACTTTGAAAATTTTCAATTAACACAAAGTGACAGTTGGCTTCAATGGGCTTCAATGGATGTTTTTCGATGATATCTGACAAAGTTAGACGCAAACTCACTCAAATATATGAGAAATGTTGAAATTCGACTTCAAATGAGGAAGATAGACTTTGAAAATTTTCAATTAACACAAAGTGACAGTTGAATTCAATGGGCTTCAATGGATGTTTTTCGATGATATCTGACAAAGTTAGACGCAAACTCACTCAAATATATAAGAAATGATGAAATTCGACTTCAAATGAGGAAGATAGACTTTGAAAATTTTCAATTATCACAAAGTGACAGTTGACCTCAATGGGCTTCAATGGATGTTATTCGATGATATCTGACAAAGTTAGATGCAAACTCACTCAAATATATAAGAAATGTTGAAATTCGACTTCAAATGAGGAAGATAGACTTTGAAAATTTTCAATTATCACAAAGTGACAGTTGACCTCAATGGGCTTCAATGGATGTTTTTCGATGATATCTGACAAAGTTAGATGCAAACTCACTCAAATATATAAGAAATGTTGAAATTCGACTTCAAATGAGGAAGATAGACTTTGAAAATTTTCAATTATCACAAAGTGACAGTTGACCTCAATGGGCTTCAATGGATGTTATTCAATGATATCTGACAAAGTTAGATGCAAACTCACTCAAATATATAAGAAATGTTGAAATTCGACTTCAAATGAGGAAGATAGACTTTGAAAATTCTCAATTATCACAAAGTGACAGTTGAATTCAATGGACTTCAATGGATGTTTTTCGATGATATCTGACAAAGTTAGACGCAAACTCACTCAAATATATAAGAAATGATGAAATTCGACTTCAAATGAGGAAGATAGACTTTGAAAATTTTCAATTATCACAAAGTGACAGTTGACCTCAATGGGCTTCAATGGATGTTATTCGATGATATCTGACAAAGTTAGATGCAAACTCACTCAAATATATAAGAAATGTTGAAATTCGACTTCAAATGAGGAAGATAGACTTTGAAAATTTTCAATTATCACAAAGTGACAGTTGACCTCAATGGGCTTCAATGGATGTTTTTCGATGATATCTGACAAAGTTAGATGCAAACTCACTCAAATATATAAGAAATGTTGAAATTCGACTTCAAATGAGGAAGATAGACTTTGAAAATTTTCAATTAACACAAAGTGACAGTTGGCTTCAATGGGCTTCAATGGATGTTTTTCGATGATATCTGACAAAGTTAGACGCAAACTCACTCAAATATATGAGAAATGTTGAAATTCGAGTTCAAATGAGGAAGATAGACTTTGAAAATTTTCAATTAACACAAAGTGACAGTTGACTTCAATGGGCTTCAATGGATGTTTTTCGATGATATCTGACAAAGTTAGACGCAAACTCACTCAAATATATAAGAAATGTTGAAATTCGACTTCAAATGAGGAAGATAGACTTTGAAAATTTTCAATTAACACAAAGTGACAGTTGACTTCAATGGGCTTCAATGGATGTTAATCGACGATATCTGACAGAGTAAGATGCGATTTCACTCAAATATATAAGAAATGTTGAAATTCGACTTCAAATGAGGAAGATAGACTTTGAAAATTTTCAATTAACACAAAGTGACAGTTGACTTCAATGGGCTTCAATGGATGTTAATCGACGATATCTGACAAAGTTAGATGCAAACTCACTCAAATATATAAGAAATGTTGAAATTCGACTTCAAATGAGGAAGATAGACTTTGAAAATTTTCAATTAACACAAAGTGACAGTTGACTTCAATGGGCTTCAATGGATGTTAATCGACGATATCTGACAAAGTTAGATGCGAACTTACTCAAATATATAAGAAATGTTGAAATTCGACTTCAAATGAGGAAGAAAGACTTTGAAAATTTTCAATTATCACAAAGTGACAGTTGGCTTCAATGGGCTTCAAAGGATGTTTTTCGATGATATCTGACAAAGTTAGACGTAAACTCACTCAAATATATAAGAAATGTTGAAATTCGACTTCAAATGAGGAAGATAGACTTTGAAAATTTTCAATTAACACAAAGTGACAGTTGACCTCAATGGGCTTCAATGGATGTTATTCGATGATATCTGACAAAGTTAGATGCAAACTCACTCAAATATATAAGAAATGTTGAAATTCGACTTCAAATGAGGAAGATAGACTTTGAAAATTTTCAATTATCACAAAGTGACAGTTGACCTCAATGGGCTTCAATGGATGTTATTCGATGATATCTGACAAAGTTAGATGCAAACTCACTCAAATATATGAGAAATGTTGAAATTCGACTTCAAATGAGGAAGATAGACTTTGAAAATTTTCAATTAACACAAAGTGACAGTTGACCTCAATGAGCTTCAATGGATGTTATTCGATGATATCTGACAAAGTTAGGTGCGAACTCACTCAAATATATAAGAAATGTTGAAATTCGACTTCAAATGAGGAAGATAGACTTTGAAAATTTTCAATTAACACAAAGTGACAGTTGACCTCAATGGGCTTCAATGGATGTTATTCGATGATATCTGACAGAGTTAGATGCAAACTCACTCAAATATATAAGAAATGTTGAAATTCGACTTCAAATGAGGAAGATAGACTTTGAAAATTTTCAATTATCACAAAGTGACAGTTGACCTCAATGGGCTTCAATGGATGTTATTCGATGATATCTGACAAAGTTAGATGCAAACTCACTCAAATATATAAGAAATGTTGAAATTCGACTTCAAATGAGGAAGATAGACTTTGAAAATTCTCAATTATCACAAAGTGACAGTTGACCTCAATGGGCTTCAATGGATGTTTTTCGATGATATCTGACAAAGTTAGATGCAAACTCACTCAAATATATAAGAAATGTTGAAATTCGACTTCAAATGAGGAAGATAGACTTTGAAAATTTTCAATTAACACAAAGTGACAGTTGGCTTCAATGGGCTTCAATGGATGTTTTTCGATGATATCTGACAAAGTTAGACGCAAACTCACTCAAATATATGAGAAATGTTGAAATTCGACTTCAAATGAGGAAGATAGACTTTGAAAATTTTCAATTAACACAAAGTGACAGTTGAATTCAATCGGCTTCAATGGATGTTTTTCGATGATATCTGACAAAGTTAGACGCAAACTCACTCAAATATATAAGAAATGATGAAATTCGACTTCAAATGAGGAAGATAGACTTTGAAAATTTTCAATTATCACAAAGTGACAGTTGACCTCAATGGGCTTCAATGGATGTTATTCGATGATATCTGACAAAGTTAGATGCAAACTCACTCAAATATATAAGAAATGTTGAAATTCGACTTCAAATGAGGAAGATAGACTTTGAAAATTTTCAATTATCACAAAGTGACAGTTGACCTCAATGGGCTTCAATGGATGTTTTTCGATGATATCTGACAAAGTTAGATGCAAACTCACTCAAATATATAAGAAATGTTGAAATTCGACTTCAAATGAGGAAGATAGACTTTGAAAATTTTCAATTATCACAAAGTGACAGTTGACCTCAATGGGCTTCAATGGATGTTATTCGATGATATCTGACAAAGTTAGATGCAAACTCACTCAAATATATAAGAAATGTTGAAATTCGACTTCAAATGAGGAAGATAGACTTTGAAAATTCTCAATTATCACAAAGTGACAGTTGAATTCAATGGGCTTCAATGGATGTTTTTCGATGATATCTGACAAAGTTAGATGCAAACTCACTCAAATATATAAGAAATGTTGAAATTCGACTTCAAATGAGGAAGATAGACTTTGAAAATTTTCAATTAACACAAAGTGACAGTTGGCTTCAATGGGCTTCAATGGATGTTTTTCGATGATATCTGACAAAATTAGACGCAAACTCACTCAAATATATGAGAAATGTTGAAATTCGACTTCAAATGAGGAAGATAGACTTTGAAAATTTTCAATTAACACAAAGTGACAGTTGAATTCAATCGGCTTCAATGGATGTTTTTCGATGATATCTGACAAAGTTAGACGCAAACTCACTCAAATATATAAGAAATGATGAAATTCGACTTCAAATGAGGAAGATAGACTTTGAAAATTTTCAATTATCACAAAGTGACAGTTGACCTCAATGGGCTTCAATGGATGTTATTCGATGATATCTGACAAAGTTAGATGCAAACTCACTCAAATATATAAGAAATGTTGAAATTCGACTTCAAATGAGGAAGATAGACTTTGAAAATTTTCAATTATCACAAAGTGACAGTTGACCTCAATGGGCTTCAATGGATGTTTTTCGATGATATCTGACAAAGTTAGATGCAAACTCACTCAAATATATAAGAAATGTTGAAATTCGACTTCAAATGAGGAAGATAGACTTTGAAAATTTTCAATTATCACAAAGTGACAGTTGACCTCAATGGGCTTCAATGGATGTTATTCGATGATATCTGACAAAGTTAGATGCAAACTCACTCAAATATATAAGAAATGTTGAAATTCGACTTCAAATGAGGAAGATAGACTTTGAAAATTCTCAATTATCACAAAGTGACAGTTGAATTCAATGGGCTTCAATGGATGTTTTTCGATGATATCTGACAAAGTTAGACGCAAACTCACTCAAATATATAAGAAATGATGAAATTCGACTTCAAATGAGGAAGATAGACTTTGAAAATTTTCAATTATCACAAAGTGACAGTTGACCTCAATGGGCTTCAATGGATGTTATTCGATGATATCTGACAAAGTTAGATGCAAACTCACTCAAATATATAAGAAATGTTGAAATTCGACTTCAAATGAGGAAGATAGACTTTGAAAATTTTCAATTATCACAAAGTGACAGTTGACCTCAATGGGCTTCAATGGATGTTTTTCGATGATATCTGACAAAGTTAGATGCAAACTCACTCAAATATATAAGAAATGTTGAAATTCGACTTCAAATGAGGAAGATAGACTTTGAAAATTTTCAATTAACACAAAGTGACAGTTGGCTTCAATGGGCTTCAATGGATGTTTTTCGATGATATCTGACAAAGTTAGACGCAAACTCACTCAAATATATGAGAAATGTTGAAATTCGACTTCAAATGAGGTAGATAGACTTTGAAAATTTTCAATTAACACAAAGTGACAGTTGACTTCAATGGGCTTCAATGGATGTTTTTCGATGATATCTGACAAAGTTAGACGCAAACTCACTCAAATATATAAGAAATGTTGAAATTCGACTTCAAATGAGGAAGATAGACTTTGAAAATTTTCAATTAACACAAAGTGACAGTTGACTTCAATGGGCTTCAATGGATGTTAATCGACGATATCTGACAGAGTTAGATGCGATTTCACTCAAATATATAAGAAATGTTGAAATTCGACTTCAAATGAGGAAGATAGAACTTTGAAAATTTTCAATTAACACAAAGTGACAGTTGGCTTCAATGGGCTTCAATGGATGTTTTTCGATGATATCTGACAAAGTTAGACGCAAACTCACTCAAATATATGAGGAATGTTGAAATTCGACTTCAAATGAGGAAGAAAGACTTTGAAAATTTTCAATTATCACAAAGTGACAGTTGGCTTCAATGGGCTTCAATGGATGTTTTTCGATGATATCTGACAAAGTTAGACGCAAACTCACTCAAATATATGAGAAATGTTGAAATTCGACTTCAAATGAGGAAGATAGACTTACTTTGAAAATTTTCAATTAACACAAAGTGACAGTTGACCTCAATGGGCTTCAATGGATGTTAATCGACGATATCTGACAGAGTTAGATGCGATTCCACTCAAATATATAAGAAATGTTGAAATTCGACTTCAAATGAGGAAGAAAGACTTTGAAAATTTTCAATTATCACAAAGTGACAGTTGGCTTCAATGGGCTTCAATGGATGTTATTCGATGATATCTGACAAAGTTAGATGCGAACTTACTCAAATATATAAGAAATGTTGAAATTCGACTTCAAATGAGGAAGAAAGACTTTGAAAATTTTCAATTATCACAAAGTGACAGTTGGCTTCAATGGGCTTCAATGGATGTTTTTCGATGATATCTGACAAAGTTAGACACAAACCCACTCAAATATATGAGAAATGTTGAAATTCGACTTCAAATGAGGAAGATAGACTTTGAAAATTTTCAATTAACACAAAGTGACAGTTGACTTCAATGGGCTTCAATGGATGTTAATCGACGATATCTGACAGAGTTAGATGCGATTCCACTCAAATATATAAGGAATGTTGAAATTCGACTTCAAATGAGGAAGATAGACTTTGAAAATTTTCAATTAACACAAAGTGACAGTTGACCTCAATGAGCTTCAATGGATGTTATTCGATGATATCTGACAAAGTTAGGTGCGAACTCACTCAAATATATAAGAAATGTTGAAATTCGACTTCAAATGAGGAAGATAGACTTTGAAAATTTTCAATTATCACAAAGTGACAGTTGACCTCAATGGGCTTCATTGGATGTTTTTCGATGATATCTGACAAAGTTAGATGCAAACTCACTCAAATATATAAGAAATGTTGAAATTCGACTTCAAATGAGGAAGATAGACTTTGAAAATTTTCAATTATCACAAAGTGACAGTTGACCTCAATGGGCTTCAATGGATGTTATTCGATGATATCTGACAAAGTTAGATGCAAACTCACTCAAATATATAAGAAATGTTGAAATTCGACTTCAAATGAGGAAGATAGACTTTAAAAATTTTCAATTATCACAAAGTGACAGTTGACTTCAATGGGCTTCAATGGATGTTAATCGACGATATCTGACAAAGTTAGACGCAAACTCACTCAAATATATAAGAAATGTTGAAATTCGACTTCAAATGAGGAAGATAGACTTTGAAAATTTTCAATTAACACAAAGTGACAGTTGACTTCAATGGGCTTCAATGGATGTTTTTCGATGATATCTGACAAAGTTAGACGCAAACTCACTCAAATATATAAGAAATGATGAAATTCGACTTCAAATGAGGAAGATAGACTTTGAAAATTTTCAATTAACACAAAGTGACAGTTGGCTTCAATGGGCTTCAATGGATGTTTTTCGATGATATCTGACAAAGTTAGACGCAAACTCACTCAAATATATGAGTAATGTTGAAATTCTACTTCAAATGAGGAAGATAGACTTTGAAAATTTTCAATTAACACAAAGTGACAGTTGACTTCAATGGGCTTCAATGGATGTTTTTCGATGATATCTGACAAAGTTAGACGCAAACTCACTCAAATATATAAGAAATGATGAAATTCGACTTCAAATGAGGAAGATAGACTTTGAAAATTTTCAATTAACACAAAGTGACAGTTGACCTCAATGGGCTTCAATGGATGTTATTCGATGATATCTGACAAAGTTAGATGCAAACTCACTCAAATATATAAGAAATGTTGAAATTCGACTTCAAATGAGGAAGATAGACTTTGAAAATTTTCAATTAACACAAAGTGACAGTTGACTTCAATGGGCTTCAATGGATGTTAATCGACGATATCTGACAGAGTTAGATGCGATTTCACTCAAATATATAAGAAATGTTGAAATTCGACTTCAAATGAGGAAGATAGAACTTTGAAAATTTTCAATTAACACAAAGTGACAGTTGGCTTCAATGGGCTTCAATGGATGTTTTTCGATGATATCTGACAAAGTTAGACGCAAACTCACTCAAATATATGAGGAATGTTGAAATTCGACTTCAAATGAGGAAGAAAGACTTTGAAAATTTTCAATTATCACAAAGTGACAGTTGGCTTCAATGGGCTTCAATGGATGTTTTTCGATGAAATCTGACAAAGTTAGACGCAAACTCACTCAAATATATGAGAAATGTTGAAATTCGACTTCAAATGAGGAAGATAGACTTACTTTGAAAATTTTCAATTAACACAAAGTGACAGTTGACCTCAATGGGCTTCAATGGATGTTAATCGACGATATCTGACAGAGTTAGATGCGATTCCACTCAAATATATAAGAAATGTTGAAATTCGACTTCAAATGAGGAAGAAAGAATTTGAAAATTTTCAATTATCACAAAGTGACAGTTGGCTTCAATGGGCTTCAATGGATGTTATTCGATGATATCTGACAAAGTTAGATGCGAACTTACTCAAATATATAAGAAATGTTGAAATTCGACTTCAAATGAGGAAGAAAGACTTTGAAAATTTTCAATTATCACAAAGTGACAGTTGGCTTCAATGGGCTTCAATGGATGTTTTTCGATGATATCTGACAAAGTTAGACACAAACCCACTCAAATATATGAGAAATGTTGAAATTCGACTTCAAATGAGGAAGATAGACTTTGAAAATTTTCAATTAACACAAAGTGACAGTTGACTTCAATGGGCTTCAATGGATGTTAATCGACGATATCTGACAGAGTTAGATGCGATTCCACTCAAATATATAAGGAATGTTGAAATTCGACTTCAAATGAGGAAGATAGACTTTGAAAATTTTCAATTAACACAAAGTGACAGTTGACCTCAATGAGCTTCAATGGATGTTATTCGATGATATCTGACAAAGTTAGGTGCGAACTCACTCAAATATATAAGAAATGTTGAAATTCGACTTCAAATGAGGAAGATAGACTTTGAAAATTTTCAATTATCACAAAGTGACAGTTGACCTCAATGGGCTTCATTGGATGTTTTTCGATGATATCTGACAAAGTTAGATGCAAACTCACTCAAATATATAAGAAATATTGAAATTCGACTTCAAATGAGGAAGATAGACTTTGAAAATTTTCAATTATCACAAAGTGACAGTTGACCTCAATGGGCTTCAATGGATGTTATTCGATGATATCTGACAAAGTTAGATGCAAACTCACTCAAATATATAAGAAATGTTGAAATTCGACTTCAAATGAGGAAGATAGACTTTAAAAATTTTCAATTATCACAAAGTGACAGTTGACTTCAATGGGCTTCAATGGATGTTAATCGACGATATCTGACAAAGTTAGACGCAAACTCACTCAAATATATAAGAAATGTTGAAATTCGACTTCAAATGAGGAAGATAGACTTTGAAAATTTTCAATTAACACAAAGTGACAGTTGACTTCAATGGGCTTCAATGGATGTTTTTCGATGATATCTGACAAAGTTAGACGCAAACTCACTCAAATATATAAGAAATGATGAAATTCGACTTCAAATGAGGAAGATAGACTTTGAAAATTTTCAATTAACACAAAGTGACAGTTGGCTTCAATGGGCTTCAATGGATGTTTTTCGATGATATCTGACAAAGTTAGACGCAAACTCACTCAAATATATGAGTAATGTTGAAATTCTACTTCAAATGAGGAAGATAGACTTTGAAAATTTTCAATTAACACAAAGTGACAGTTGACTTCAATGGGCTTCAATGGATGTTTTTCGATGATATCTGACAAAGTTAGACGCAAACTCACTCAAATATATAAGAAATGATGAAATTCGACTTCAAATGAGGAAGATAGACTTTGAAAATTTTCAATTAACACAAAGTGACAGTTGACCTCAATGGGCTTCAATGGATGTTATTCGATGATATCTGACAAAGTTAGATGCAAACTCACTCAAATATATAAGAAATGTTGAAATTCGACTTCAAATGAGGAAGATAGACTTTGAAAATTTTCAATTATCACAAAGTGACAGTTGACCTCAATGGGCTTCAATGGATGTTTTTCGATGATATCTGACAAACTTAGACGCAAACTCACTCAAATATATAAGAAATGTTGAAATTCGACTTCAAATGAGGAAGATAGACTTTGAAAATTTTCAACTAACACAAAGTGACAGTTGACCTCAATGGGCTTCAATGGATGTTATTCGATGATATCTGACAAAGTTAGACGCAAACTCACTCAAATATATGAGAAATGTTGAAATTCGACTTCAAATGAGGAAGAAAGACTTTGAAAATTTTCAATTATCACAAAGTGACAGTTGACCTCAATGGGCTTCAATGGATGTTATTCGATGATATCTGACAAAGTTAGATGCAAACTCACTCAAATATATAAGAAATGTTGAAATTCGACTTCAAATGAGGAAGATAGACTTTGAAAATTTTCAATTATCACAAAGTGACAGTTGACCTCAATGGGCTTCAATGGATGTTTTTCGCTGATATCTGACAAAGTTAGATGCAAACTCATTCAAATATATAAGAAATGTTGAAATTCGACTTCAAATGAGGAAGATAGACTTTGAAAATTTTCAATTAACACAAAGTGACAGTTGACTTCAATGGGCTTCAATGGATGTTTTTCGATGATATCTGACAAAGTTAGACGCAAACTCACTCAAATATATAAGAAATGTTGAAATTCGACTTCAAATGAGGAAGATAGACTTTGAAAATTTTCAATTAACACAAAGTGACAGTTGACCTCAATGAGCTTCAATGGATGTTATTCGATGATATCTGACAAAGATAGGTGCGAACTCACTCAAATATATAAGAAATGTTGAAATTCGACTTCAAATGAGGAAGATAGACTTTGAAAATTTTCAATTAACACAAAGTGACAGTTGACTTCAATGGGCTTCAATGGATGTTATTCGACTATATCTGACAGAGTTAGATGCGATCTCACTCAAATATATAAGAAATGTTGAAATTCGACTTCAAATGAGGAAGATAGACTTTGAAAATTTTCAATTAACACAAAGTGACAGTTGACTTCAATGGGCTTCAATGGATGTTATTCGACTATATCTGACAGAGTTAGATGCGATCTCACTCAAATATATAAGAAATGTTGAAATTCGACTTCAAATGAGGAAGATAGACTTTGAAAATTTTCAACTAACACAAAGTGACAGTTGACCTCAATGGGCTTCAATGGATGTTATTCGATGATATCTGACAAAGTTAGACGCAAACTCACTCAAATATATGAGAAATGTTGAAATTCGACTTCAAATGAGGAAGAAAGACTTACTTTGAAAATTTTCAATTATCACAAAGTGACAGTTGGCTTCAATGGGCTTCAATGGATGTTTTTCGATGATATCTGACAAAGTTAGACGCAAACTCACTCAAATATATGAGAAATGTTGAAATTCGACTTCAAATGAGGAAGATAGACTTACTTTGAAAATTTTCAATTAACACAAAGTAACAGTTGACTTCAATGGGCTTCAATGGATGTTAATCGACGATATCTGACAGAGTTAGATGCGATTCCACTCAAATATATAAGAAATGTTGAAATTCGACTTTAAATGAGGAAGATAGAACTTTGAAAATTTTCAATTAACACAAAGTGACAGTTGGCTTCAATGGGCTTCAATGGATGTTTTTCGATGATATCTGACAAACTTAGACGCAAACTCACTCAAATATATAAGAAATGTTGAAATTCGACTTCAAATGAGGAAGATAGACTTTGAAAATTTTCAACTAACACAAAGTGACAGTTGACCTCAATGGGCTTCAATGGATGTTATTCGATGATATCTGACAAAGTTAGACGCAAACTCACTCAAATATATGAGAAATGTTGAAATTCGACTTCAAATGAGGAAGAAAGACTTTGAAAATTTTCAATTATCACAAAGTGACAGTTGGCTTCAATGGGCTTCAATGGATGTTTTTCGATGATATCTGACAAAGTTAGACGCAAACTCACTCAAATATATAAGAAATATTGAAATTCGACTTCAAATGAGGAAGATAGACTTTGAAAATTTTCAATTATCACAAAGTGACAGTTGACCTCAATGGGCTTCAATGGATGTTTTTCGATGATATCTGACAAAGTTAGATGCAAACTCATTCAAATATATAAGAAATGTTGAAATTCGACTTCAAATGAGGAAGATAGACTTTGAAAATTTTCAATTAACACAAAGTGACAGTTGGCTTCAATGGGCTTCAATGGATGTTTTTCGATGATATCTGACAAAGTTAGACGCAAACTCACTCAAATATATGAGAAATGTTGAAATTCGACTTCAAATGAGCAAGATAGACTTTGAAAATTTTCAATTAACACAAAGTGACAGTTGACTTCAATGGGCTTCAATGGATGTTTTTCGATGATATCTGACAAAGTTAGACGCAAACTCACTCAAATATATAAGAAATGTTTAAATTCGACTTCAAATGAGGAAGATAGACTTTGAAAATTTTCAATTAACACAAAGTGACAGTTGACCTCAATGAGCTTCAATGGATGTTATTCGATGATATCTGACAAAGATAGGTGCGAACTCACTCAAATATATAAGAAATGTTGAAATTCGACTTCAAATGAGGAAGATAGACTTTGAAAATTTTCAATTAACACAAAGTGACAGTTGACTTCAATGGGCTTCAATGGATGTTATTCGACTATATCTGACAGAGTTAGATGCGATCTCACTCAAATATATAAGAAATGTTGAAATTCGACTTCAAATGAGGAAGATAGACTTTGAAAATTTTCAATTAACACAAAGTGACAGTTGGCTTCAATGGGCTTCAATGGATGTTTTTCGATGATATCTGACAAAGTTAGATGCAAACTCACTCAAATATATAAGAAATGTTGAAATTCGACTTCAAATGAGGAAGATAGACTTTGAAAATTTTCAACTAACACAAAGTGACAGTTGACCTCAATGGGCTTCAATGGATGTTAGTCGATGATATCTGACAAAGTTAGACGCAAACTCACTCAAATATATGAGAAATGTTGAAATTCGACTTCAAATGAGGAAGAAAGACTTTGAAAATTTTCAATTATCACAAAGTGACAGTTGGCTTCAATGGGCTTCAATGGATGTTTTTCGATGATATCTGACAAAGTTAGACGCAAACTCACTCAAATATATGAGAAATGTTGAAATTCGACTTCAAATGAGGAAGATAGACTTACTTTGAAAATTTTCAATTAACACAAAGTGACAGTTGACTTCAATGGGCTTCAATGGATGTTAATCGACGATATCTGACAGAGTTAGATGCGATTCCACTCAAATATATAAGAAATGTTGAAATTCGACTTTAAATGAGGAAGATAGAACTTTGAAAATTTTCAATTAACACAAAGTGACAGTTGGCTTCAATGGGCTTCAATGGATGTTTTTCGATGATATCTGACAAACTTAGACGCAAACTCACTCAAATATATAAGAAATGTTGAAATTCGACTTCAAATGAGGAAGATAGACTTTGAAAATTTTCAACTAACACAAAGTGACAGTTGACCTCAATGGGCTTCAATGGATGTTATTCGATGATATCTGACAAAGTTAGACGCAAACTCACTCAAATATATGAGAAATGTTGAAATTCGACTTCAAATGAGGGAGAAAGACTTTGAAAATTTTCAATTATCACAAAGTGACAGTTGGCTTCAATGGGCTTCAATGGATGTTTTTCGATGATATCTGACAAAGTTAGACGCAAACTCACTCAAATATATGAGAAATGTTGAAATTCGACTTCAAATGAGGAAGATAGACTTACTTTGAAAATTTTCAATTAACACAAAGTGACAGTTGACTTCAATGGGCTTCAATGGATGTTCATCGACGATATCTGACAGAGTTAGATGCGATTCCACTCAAATATATAAGAAATGTTGAAATTCGACTTCAAATGAGGAAGAAAGACTTTGAAAATTTTCAATTATCACAAAGTGACAGTTGGCTTCAATGGGCTTCAATGGATGTTTTTCGATGATATCTGACAAAGTTAGACGCAAACCCACTCAAATATATAAGAAATGTTGAAATTCGACTACAAATGAGGAAGATAGACTTTGAAAATTTTCAATTAACACAAAGTGACAGTTGACCTCAATGAGCTTCAATGGATGTTATTCGATGATATCTGACAAAGTTAGGTGCGAACTCACTCAAATATATAAGAAATGTTGAAATTCGACTTCAAATGAGGAAGATAGACTTTGAAAATTTTCAATTAACACAAAGTGACAGTTGACCTCAATGGGCTTCAATGGATGTTATTCGATGATATCTGACAAAGTTAGATGCAAACTCACTCAAATATATAAGAAATGTTGAAATTCGACTTCAAATGAGGAAGATAGACTTTGAAAATTTTCAATTATCACAAAGTGACAGTTGACCTCAATGGGCTTCAATGGATGTTATTCGATGATATCTGACAAAGTTAGACGCAAACTCACTCAAATATATAAGAAATGTTGAAATTCGACTTCAAATGAGGAAGATAGACTTTGAAAATTTTCAATTAACACAAAGTGACAGTTGGCTTCAATGGGCTTCAATTGATGTTAATCGACGATATCTGACAGGGTTAGATGCGATTCCACTCAAATATATAAGAAATGTTGAAATTCGACTTTAAATGAGGAAGATAGACTTTAAAAATTTTCAATTATCACAAAGTGACAGTTGACCTCAATGGGCTTCAATGGATGTTTTTCGATGATATCTGACAAAGTTAGATGCAAACTCACTCAAATATATAAGAAATGTTGAAATTCGACTTCAAATGAGGAAGATAGAATTTGAAAATTTTCAATTAACACAAAGTGACAGTTGGCTTCAATGGGCTTCAATGGATGTTTTTCGATGATATCTGACAAAGTTAGACGCAAACTCACTCAAATATATGAGAAATGTTGAAATGCGACTTCAAATGAGGAAGATAGACTTTGAAAATTTTCAATTATTACAAAGTGACAGTTGACTTCAATGGGCTTCAATGGATGTTAATCGACGATATCTGACAAAGTTAGATGCGAACTTACTCAAATATATAAGAAATGTTGAAATTCGACTTCAAATGAGGAAGATAGACTTTGAAAATTTTCAATTAACACAAAGTGACAGTTGACTTCAATGGGCTTCAATGGATGTTAATCGACGATATCTGACAAAGTTAGATGCGAACTTACTCAAATATATAAGAAATGTTGAAATTCGACTTCAAATGAGGAAGATAGACTTTGAAAATTTTCAATTAACACAAAGTGACAGTTGACTTCAATGGGCTTCAATGGATGTTAATCGATGATATCTGACAAAGTTAGACGCAAACTTACTCAAATATATAAGAAATGTTGAAATTCGACTTCAAATGAGGAAGATAGACTTTGAAAATTTTCAATTAACACAAAGTGACAGTTGACTTCAATGGGCTTCAATGGATGTTAATCGACGATATCTGACAAAGTTAGATGCGAACTTACTCAAATATATAAGAAATGTTGAAATTCGACTTCAAATGAGGAAGATAGACTTTGAAAATTTTCAATTAACACAAAGTGACAGTTGACCTCAATGAGCTTCAATGGATGTTATTCGATGATATCTGACAAAGTTAGATGCAAACTCACTCAAATATATAAGAAATGTTGAAATTCGACTTCAAATGAGGAAGATAGACTTTGAAAATTTTCAATTATCACAAAGTGACAGTTGGCTTCAATGGGCTTAAATGGATGTTTTTCGATGATATCTGACAAAGTTAGATGCGATTCCACTCAAATATATAAGAAATGTTGAAATTCGACTACAAATGAGGAAGATAGACTTTGAAAATTTTCAATTAACACAAAGTGACAGTTGACCTCAATGAGCTTCAATGGATGTTATTCGATGATATCTGACAAAGTTAGGTGCGAACTCACTCAAATATATAAGAAATGTTGAAATTCGACTTCAAATGAGGAAGATAGACTTTGAAAATTTTCAATTAACACAAAGTGACAGTTGACCTCAATGGGCTTCAATGGATGTTATTCGATGATATCTGACAAAGTTAGATGCAAACTCACTCAAATATATAAGAAATGTTGAAATTCGACTTCAAATGAGGAAGATAGACTTTGAAAATTTTCAATTATCACAAAGTGACAGTTGACCACAATGGGCTTCAATGGATGTTATTCGATGATATCTGACAAAGTTAGACGCAAACTCACTCAAATATATAAGAAATGTTGAAATTCGACTTCAAATGAGGAAGATAGACTTTGAAAATTTTCAATTAACACAAAGTGACAGTTGGCTTCAATGGGCTTCAATTGATGTTAATCGACGATATCTGACAGGGTTAGATGCGATTCCACTCAAATATATAAGAAATGTTGAAATTCGACTTTAAATGAGGAAGATAGACTTTAAAAATTTTCAATTATCACAAAGTGACAGTTGACCTCAATGGGCTTCAATGGATGTTTTTCGATGATATCTGACAAAGTTAGATGCAAACTCACTCAAATATATAAGAAATGTTGAAATTCGACTTCAAATGAGGAAGATAGAATTTGAAAATTTTCAATTAACACAAAGTGACAGTTGGCTTCAATGGGCTTCAATGGATGTTTTTCGATGATATCTGACAAAGTTAGACGCAAACTCACTCAAATATATGAGAAATGTTGAAATGCGACTTCAAATGAGGAAGATAGACTTTGAAAATTTTCAATTATTACAAAGTGACAGTTGACTTCAATGGGCTTCAATGGATGTTAATCGACGATATCTGACAAAGTTAGATGCGAACTTACTCAAATATATAAGAAATGTTGAAATTCGACTTCAAATGAGGAAGATAGACTTTGAAAATTTTCAATTAACACAAAGTGACAGTTGACTTCAATGGGCTTCAATGGATGTTAATCGACGATATCTGACAAAGTTAGATGCGAACTTACTCAAATATATAAGAAATGTTGAAATTCGACTTCAAATGAGGAAGATAGACTTTGAAAATTTTCAATTAACACAAAGTGACAGTTGACCTCAATGGGCTTCAATGGATGTTATTCGATGATATCTGACAAAGTTAGATGCAAACTCACTCAAATATATAAGAAATGTTGAAATTCGACTTCAAATGAGGAAGATAGACTTTGAAAATTTTCAATTATCACAAAGTGACAGTTGGCTTCAATGGGCTTAAATGGATGTTTTTCGATGATATCTGACAAAGTTAGATGCGATTCCACTCAAATATATAAGAAATGTTGAAATTCGACTTCAAATGAGGAAGATAGACTTTGAAAATTTTCAATTAACACAAAGTGACAGTTGACTTCAATGGGCTTCAATGGATGTTAATCGACGATATCTGACAGAGTTAGATGCGATTCCACTCAAATATATAAGAAATGTTGAAATTCGACTTCAAATGAGGAAGAAAGACTTTGAAAATTTTCAATTATCACAAAGTGACAGTTGGCTTCAATGGGCTTCAATGGATGTTTTTCGATGATATCTGACAAAGTTAGACGCAAACTCACTCAAATATATAAGAAATGTTGAAATTCGACTTCAAATGAGGAAGATAGACTTTGAAAATTTTCAATTAACACAAAGTGACAGTTGGCTTCAATGGGCTTCAATTGATGTTAATCGACGATATCTGACAGGGTTAGATGCGATTCCACTCAAATATATAAGAAATGTTGAAATTCGACTTTAAATGAGGAAGATAGACTTTAAAAATTTTCAATTATCACAAAGTGACAGTTGACCTCAATGGGCTTCAATGGATGTTTTTCGATGATATCTGACAAAGTTAGACGCAAACTCACTCAAATATATAAGAAATGTTGAAATTCGACTTCAAATGAGGAAGATAGACTTTGAAAATTTTCAATTAACACAAAGTGACAGTTGGCTTCAATGGGCTTCAATTGATGTTAATCGACGATATCTGACAGGGTTAGATGCGATTCCACTCAAATATATAAGAAATGTTGAAATTCGACTTTAAATGAGGAAGATAGACTTTAAAAATTTTCAATTATCACAAAGTGACAGTTGACCTCAATGGGCTTCAATGGATGTTTTTCGATGATATCTGACAAAGTTAGATGCGAACTTACTCAAATATATAAGAAATGTTGAAATTCGACTTCAAATGAGGAAGATAGACTTTGAAAATTTTCAATTAACACAAAGTGACAGTTGACCTCAATGGGCTTCAATGGATGTTATTCGATGATATCTGACAAAGTTAGATGCAAACTCACTCAAATATATAAGTAATGTTGAAATTCGACTTCAAATGAGGAAGATAGACTTTAAAAATTTTCAATTATCACAAAGTGACAGTTGACCTCAATGGGCTTCAATGGATGTTTTTCGATGATATCTGACAAAGTTAGATGCGAACTTACTCAAATATATAAGAAATGTTGAAATTCGACTTCAAATGAGGAAGATAGACTTTGAAAATTTTCAATTAACACAAAGTGACAGTTGACCTCAATGGGCTTAAATGGATGTTTTTCGATGATATCTGACAAAGTTAGATGCGATTCCACTCAAATATATAAGAAATGTTGAAATTCGACTTCAAATGAGGAAGATAGACTTTGAAAATTTTCAATTAACACAAAGTGACAGTTGACTTCAATGGGCTTCAATGGATGTTAATCGACGATATCTGACAGAGTTAGATGCGATTCCACTCAAATATATAAGAAATGTTGAAATTCGACTTTAAATGAGGAAGATAGACTTTAAAAATTTTCAATTATCACAAAGTGACAGTTGACCTCAATGGGCTTCAATGGATGTTTTTCGATGATATCTGACAAAGTTAGATGCGAACTTACTCAAATATATAAGAAATGTTGAAATTCGACTTCAAATGAGGAAGATAGACTTTGAAAATTTTCAATTAACACAAAGTGACAGTTGACCTCAATGGGCTTCAATGGATGTTATTCGATGATATCTGACAAAGTTAGATGCAAACTCACTCAAATATATAAGTAATGTTGAAATTCGACTTCAAATGAGGAAGATAGACTTTAAAAATTTTCAATTATCACAAAGTGACAGTTGACCTCAATGGGCTTCAATGGATGTTTTTCGATGATATCTGACAAAGTTAGATGCGAACTTACTCAAATATATAAGAAATGTTGAAATTCGACTTCAAATGAGGAAGATAGACTTTGAAAATTTTCAATTAACACAAAGTGACAGTTGACCTCAATGGGCTTAAATGGATGTTTTTCGATGATATCTGACAAAGTTAGATGCGATTCCACTCAAATATATAAGAAATGTTGAAATTCGACTTCAAATGAGGAAGATAGACTTTGAAAATTTTCAATTAACACAAAGTGACAGTTGACTTCAATGGGCTTCAATGGATGTTAATCGACGATATCTGACAGAGTTAGATGCGATTCCACTCAAATATATAAGAAATGTTGAAATTCGACTTCAAATGAGGAAGAAAGACTTTGAAAATTTTCAATTATCACAAAGTGACAGTTGACTTCAATGGGCTTCAATGGATGTTAATCGACGATATCTGACAGAGTTAGATGCGATTCCACTCAAATATATAAGAAATGTTGAAATTCGACTTCAAAAGAGGAAGAAAGACTTTGAAAATTTTCAATTATCACAAAGTGACAGTTGACTTCAATGGGCTTCAATGGATGTTATTCGATGATATCTGACAAAGTTAGATGCAAACTTACTCAAATATATAAGAAATGTTGAAATTCGACTTCAAATGAGGAAGATAGACTTTGAAAATTTTCAATTAACACAAAGTGACAGTTGACCTCAATGGGCTTCAATGGATGTTAATCGACGATATCTGACAGAGTTAGATGCGATTCCACTCAAATATATAAGAAATGTTGAAATTCGACTTCAAAAGAGGAAGAAAGACTTTGAAAATTTTCAATTATCACAAAGTGACAGTTGACTTCAATGGGCTTCAATGGATGTTTTTCGATGATATCTGACAAAGTTAGATGCAAACTCACTCAAATATATAAGAAATGTTGAAATTCGACTTCAAATGAGGAAGATAGACTTTGAAAATTTTCAATTAACACAAAGTGACAGTTGGCTTCAATGGGCTTCAATTGATGTTTTTCGATGATATCTGACAAAGTTAGACGCAAACTCACTCAAATATATAAGAAATGTTGAAATTCGACTTCAAATGAGGAAGATAGACTTTGAAAATTTTCAATTAACACAAAGTGACAGTTGACTTCAATGGGCTTCAATGGATGTTAATCGACGATATCTGACAAAGTTAGATGCGAACTTACTCAAATATATAAGAAATGTTGAAATTCGACTTCAAATGAGGAAGATAGACTTTGAAAATTTTCAATTAACACAAAGTGACAGTTGACCTCAATGGGCTTCAATGGATGTTATTCGATGATATCTGACAAAGTTAGATGCAAACTCACTCAAATATATAAGAAATGTTGAAATTCGACTTCAAATGAGGAAGATAGACTTTGAAAATTTTCAATTATCACAAAGTGACTGTTGGCTTCAATGGGCTTAAATGGATGTTTTTCGATGATATCTGACAAAGTTAGATGCGATTCCACTCAAATATATAAGAAATGTTGAAATTCGACTTCAAATGAGGAAGATAGAGTTTGAAAATTTTCAATTAACACAAAGTGACAGTTGACTTCAATGGGCTTCAATGGATGTTAATCGACGATATCTGACAGAGTTAGATGCGATTCCACTCAAATATATAAGAAATGTTGAAATTCGACTTCAAATGAGGAAGAAAGACTTTGAAAATTTTCAATTATCACAAAGTGACAGTTGACTTCAATGGGCTTCAATGGATGTTAATCGACGATATCTGACAGAGTTAGATGCGATTTCACTCAAATATATAAGAAATGTTGAAATTCGACTTCAAATGAGGAAGATAGACTTTGAAAATTTTTAATTATCACAAAGTGACAGTTGACCTCAATGGGCTTCAATGGATGTTATTCGATGATATCTGACAAAGTTAGATGCAAACTTACTCAAATATATAAGAAATGTTGAAATTCGACTTCAAATGAGGAAGATAGACTTTGAAAATTTTCAATTAACACAAAGTGACAGTTGGCTTCAATGGGCTTCAATTGATGTTTTTCGATGATATCTGACAAAGTTAGACGCAAACTCACTCAAATATATAAGAAATGTTGAAATTCGACTTCAAATGAGGAAGATAGACTTTGAAAATTTTCAATTAACACAAAGTGACAGTTGGCTTCAATGGGCTTCAATTGATGTTAATCGACGATATCTGACAGAGTTAGATGCGATTCCACTCAAATATATAAGAAATGTTGAAATTCGACTTCAAATGAGGAAGATAGACTTTGAAAATTTTCAATTAACACAAAGTGACAGTTGGCTTCAATGGGCTTCAATTGATGTTTTTCGCTGATATCTGACAAAGTTAGACGCAAACTCACTCAAATATATAAGAAATGTTGAAATGCGACTTCAAATGAGGAAGATAGACTTTGAAAATTTTCAATTATTACAAAGTGACAGTTGACCTCAATGGGCTTCAATGGATGTTATTCGATGATATCTGACAAAGTTAGACGCAAACTTACTCAAATATATAAGAAATGTTGAAATTCGACTTCAAATGAGGAAGATAGACTTTGAAAATTTTCAATTAACACAAAGTGACAGTTGACTTCAATGGGCTTCAATGGATGTTAATCGACGATATCTGACAAAGTTAGATGCGAACTTACTCAAATATATAAGAAATGTTGAAATTCGACTTCAAATGAGGAAGATAGACTTTGAAAATTTTCAATTAACACAAAGTGACAGTTGACCTCAATGGGCTTCAATGGATGTTATTCGATGATATCTGACAAAGTTAGATGCAAACTCACTCAAATATATAAGAAATGTTGAAATTCGACTTCAAATGAGGAAGATAGACTTTGAAAATTTTCAATTAACACAAAGTGACAGTTGACCTCAATGGGCTTCAATGGATGTTATTCGATGATATCTGACAAAGTTAGGTGCGAACTCACTCAAATATATAAGAAATGTTGAAATTCCACTTCAAATGAGGAAGATAGACTTTGAAAATTTTCAATTAACACAAAGTGACAGTTGACTTCAATGGGCTTCAATGGATGTTAATCGACGATATCTGACAAAGTTAGATGCGAACTTACTCAAATATATAAGAAATGTTGAAATTCGACTTCAAATGAGGAAGATAGACTTTGAAAATTTTCAATTAACACAAAGTGACAGTTGACCTCAATGGGCTTCAATGGATGTTATTCGATGATATCTGACAAAGTTAGATGCGAACTTACTCAAATATATAAGATATGTTGAAATTCGACTTCAAATGAGGAAGAAAGACTTTGAAAATTTTCAATTATCACAAAAAGACAGTTGGCTTCAATGGGCTTCAATGGATGTTTTTCGATGATATCTGACAAAGTTAGACGCAAACTCACTCAAATATATAAGAAATGTTGAAATTCGACTTCAAATGAGGAAGATAGACTTTGAAAATTTTCAATTAACACAAAGTGACAGTTGGCTTCAATGGGCTTCAATTGATGTTAATCGACGATATCTGACAGGGTTAGATGCGATTCCACTCAAATATATAAGAAATGTTGAAATTCGACTTTAAATGAGGAAGATAGACTTTAAAAATTTTCAATTATCACAAAGTGACAGTTGACCTCAATGGGCTTCAATGGATGTTTTTCGATGATATCTGACAAAGTTAGATGCAAACTCACTCAAATATATAAGAAATGTTGAAATTCGACTTCAAATGAGGAAGATAGAATTTGAAAATTTTCAATTAACACAAAGTGACAGTTGGCTTCAATGGGCTTCAATGGATGTTTTTCGATGATATCTGACAAAGTTAGACGCAAACTCACTCAAATATATGAGAAATGTTGAAATTCGACTTCAAATGTGGAAGATAGACTTTGAAAATTTTCAATTATCACAAAGTGACAGTTGACCTCAATGGGCTTCAATGGATGTTATCCGATGATATCTGACAAAGTTAGATGCAAACTCACTCAAATATATAAGAAATGTTGAAATTCGACTTCAAATGAGGGAGATAGATTTTGAAAATTTTCAATTATCACAAAGTGACAGTTGACCTCAATGGGCTTCAATGGATGTTATTCGATGATATCTGACAAAGTTAGATGCAAACTCACTCAAATATATAAGAAATGTTGAAATTCGACTTCAAATGAGGAAGAAAGACTTTGAAAATTTTCAATTATCACAAAGTGACAGTTGGCTTCAATGGGCTTCAATGGATGTTATTCGATGATATCTGACAAAGTTAGATGCGAACTTACTCAAATATATAAGAAATGTTGAAATTCGACTTCAAATGAGGAAGAAAGACTTTGAAAATTTTCAATTATCACAAAGTGACAGTTGGCTTCAATGGGCTTCAATGGATGTTTTTCGATGATATCTGACAAAGTTAGACGCAAACTCACTCAAATATATGAGAAATGTTGAAATTCGACTTCAAATGAGGAAGATAGACTTTGAAAATTTTCAATTAACACAAAGTGACAGTTGACCTCAATGGGCTTCAATGGATGTTTTTCGATGATATCTGACAAACTTAGATGCAAACTCACTCAAATATATAAGAAATGTTGAAATTCGACTTCAAATGAGGAAGATAGACTTTGGAAATTTTCAATTAACACAAAGTGACAGTTGGCTACAATGGGCTTCAATGGATGTTTTTCGATGATATCTGACAAAGTTAGATGCGAACTTACTCAAATATATAAGAAATGTTGAAATTCGACTTCAAATGAGGAAGAAAGACTTAAAAAATTTTCAATTATCACAAAGTGACAGTTGGCTTCAATGGGCTTAAATGGATGTTTTTCGATGATATCTGACAAAGTTAGATGCGATTCCACTCAAATATATAAGAAATGTTGAAATTCGACTTCAAATGAGGAAGAAAGACTTTGAAAATTTTCAATTATCACAAAGTGACAGTTGACTTCAATGGGCTTCAATGGATGTTAATCGACGATATCTGACAGAGTTAGATGCGATTTCACTCAAATATATAAGAAATGTTGAAATTCGACTTCAAATGAGGAAGATAGACTTTGAAAATTTTCAATCAACACAAAGTGACAGTTGGCTTCAATGGGCTTCAATTGATGTTTTTCGATGATATCTGACAAAGTTAGACGCAAACTCACTCAAATATATAAGAAATGTTGAAATTCGACTTCAAATGAGGAAGATAGACTTTGAAAATTTTCAATTAACACAAAGTGACAGTTGGCTTCAATGGGCTTCAATTGATGTTAATCGACGATATCTGACAGAGTTAGATGCGATTCTACTCAAATATATAAGAAATGTTGAAATTCGACTTCAAATGAGGAAGATAGACTTTGAAAATTTTCAATTAACACAAAGTGACAGTTGGCTTCAATGGGCTTCAATTGATGTTTTTCGCTGATATCTGACAAAGTTAGACGCAAACTCACTCAAATATATAAGAAATGTTGAAATGCGACTTCAAATGAGGAAGATAGATTTTGAAAATTTTCAATTATCACAAAGTGACAGTTGACCTCAATGGGCTTCAATGGATGTTATTCGATGATATCTGACAAAGTTAGACGCAAACTTACTCAAATATATAAGAAATGTTGAAATTCGACTTCAAATGAGGAAGATAGACTTTGAAAATTTTCAATTAACACAAAGTGACAGTTGACTTCAATGGGCTTCAATGGATGTTAATCGACGATATCTGACAAAGTTAGATGCGAACTTATTCAAATATATAAGAAATGTTGAAATTCGACTTCAAATGAGGAAGATAGACTTTGAAAATTTTCAATTAACACAAAGTGACAGTTGACCTCAATGGGCTTCAATGGATGTTATTCGATGATATCTGACAAAGTTAGATGCAAACTCACTCAAATATATAAGAAATGTTGAAATTCGACTTCAAATGAGGAAGATAGACTTTGAAAATTTTCAATTATCACAAAGTGACAGTTGGCTTCAATGGGCTTAAATGGATGTTTTTCGATGATATCTGACAAAGTTAGATGCGATTCCACTCAAATATATAAGAAAAGTTGAAATTCGACTTCAAATGAGGAAGATAGATTTTGAAAATTTTCAATTATCACAAAGTGACAGTTGACCTCAATGGGCTTCAATGGATGTTATTCGATGATATCTGACAAAGTTAGATGCAAACTCACTCAAATATATAAGAAATGTTGAAATTCGACTTCAAATGAGGAAGATAGACTTTGAAAATTTTCAATTATCACAAAGTGACAGTTGGCTTCAATGGGCTTCAATGGATGTTAATCGACGATATCTGACAGAGTTAGATGCGATTCCACTCAAATATATAAGAAATGTTGAAATTCGACTTCAAATGAGGAAGAAAGACTTTGAAAATTTTCAATTATCACAAAGTGACAGTTGACTTCAATGGGCTTCAATGGATGTTAATCGACGATATCTGACAGAGTTAGATGCGATTTCACTCAAATATATAAGAAATGTTGAAATTCGACTTCAAATGAGGAAGATAGACTTTGAAAATTTTTAATTATCACAAAGTGACAGTTGACCTCAATGGGCTTCAATGGATGTTATTCGATGATATCTGACAAAGTTAGATGCAAACTCACTCAAATATATAAGAAATGTTGAAATTCGACTTCAAATGAGGAAGA